>NW_019154119.1:2283117-2347755 GCF_002288905.1 Enhydra lutris kenyoni | reverse complement strand
CCTCTCTCTCTGCCTGCCTCTCTGCCTACTTGTGATCTCTGTCTGTCAAATAAATAAATAAAATTAAAAAAAAAAAAAATATATATATATATATATATATATTCAAGAAGAGAAATTAAAGATATATATATCAATCAAGTAATATACCATGTTATAGAATTGGAAGTCTCATATTGCTGAGATTATGGGGGTAAGTAAATGGAACACATGCTTAACTGCAATCCCAATCAAAATCCCAGGAAGATTATTTTTTGTAGAAATTGATTGGAAAACAAGGGCACCACTGAAATTCAGTGGGAAAGACAGTCTTGTCAATAAGTGGGACTAGAGGGGCGCCTGGGTGGCTCAGTGGGTTAAAACCTCTGCCTTCAGCTCAGGTCATGATCCCAGGGACCTGGGATCAAGCCCCGCATCGGGCTCTCTGCTCGGCAGGGAGCCTGCTTCCGCCTCTCTCTCTGCCTGCCTCTCTGCCTACTTGTGATCTCTGTCTGTCAAATAAATAAATAAAATGTTTAAAAAAATAAAAAAATAAAAAAAATGTTTGTGTATATATATATGGGCTGAGGGAGGGGAGGTATGTGTGCATACCTTTTCTGAACCTTCCCTTTCAAGATTTATTTATTTGAGAGAGAGAGAGAGAGAGAGAGAGGTAGGGAGGGGCAGAGAGAGGGAGACAAAGTCCCAAGTAGACTCCCTGCTGAGCACGGAGCCCGGCGACACCCAGGCTGGATTTCATGACCCTGAGATCACAACCCACGCCAAAACCAAGAGTGAGACGTTTGGCCGACTGCACCACCCAGGTGCCCCTCTTGAACCTTCATTCGGTTCTTGCTCTGGATTCAGAGGTGCTGGTTTCCATTGGGGTGGCCATGACAAAAATAGAAAGAAGCACAGATTTGGGGTGGCTAGGGTGGCAATGAACCCCAGAACTTATACATGACCAGGTGTGAGAGGCTCACTGAGCTAGATGCGGAAACACCACCTATCTATAAGTTATGTGAAGGTTAAATGAGGTCCTGTGTGTCAAGGTGCTTCATAAACCATAGAAAGTTCTAGAAAATGTAAGCTCTTGTGATAAATGACTTCTCAGAGTCTCCCAAGTAGGTAGGGTCCTATAGATGCTTATGATTGTTCCATTTGTCTCTCTCACACTTGCATTTTAACATTTTAACATTTTAACAAAATAGCCTGTGCTAAGCTAGTGTTAGCATTTACCTTACCTAATTCTTCTAATGAAACTGTGGGGGTTGCTTTTATGCCTCCCATCTTGCAGATTTGGTATTTTAATCGCTGTGCTTTGATGCAACTTCTAAATACGATTTTACTCCAGAAAATTATTTTCCCTTTTCATAAAAAAAGAATAACCATGGAAATTATCCTCCACTGTGTCCATCCAAGTCTTATAAGTTTTCTGAAGCCCAAGAAATCTGCACATCAAAACTAATGATGTTAAGAAAAATAGAAATTTCGGTACCAATGAGAACATTGCCAAGAAAGTATATAGAACTGGAAACCGAACATTCACTAATTGAAGTAACACTTGAACTATGAAAGCAAGGATTTCTATTTGGAACTTGAAATGCCAAAGGGAATGAAGCTCAGCATCCAGAGCTCTGAAGACGTTTAATGATCACCAATTCTTCAGGGAGCTAAAAAGGAAATAGAGCTAATTAACTTAGTTCCCAGAAGTTGACTGTGAAGAGAGTAAGCAGACACTAGAAGTCCTTCCAGAATATTCTTGCACAGCAGTTCATAGAGTTTTAACCTCTATGAAACTTTTAAATGCCAAAGCCTTAAAAAAAAAATCTCATTATATTTTCCCACAACTAACCCATCCTCTCCCCTCCATTAAAATAAGAAAGAAAGAAAGTAAGACTCTGTAACTCAAGCCTGGGGAAGGAGACATACACAGTTTGGGCCTAATAAAAAATAAGATGTGACATCAAGAGATGAACCTTCCAAATGTGAGCAGTTGGTTAGTTTTTATGTTTTTTATCCAGAGGCCCAGCCATGAGGCTAGCGTTTTTTGCCCCTACTCCTTTTCAGGACCCAAAGGGTGGGTATAGGAGGAGGACAGAGGGTTGAAAGGAGCAGAGAGTGGGGGCGGGGAGAGAAAGGTTCCAAAGGGTGCTCTTTGCTGGCTGAAGGGTGACCCCGAGGGAAACCCTGAATGTGAGCCAGTGGGGTCACTGCATGGTGTTGGTGGGGGAGGAGAATGTCATTCCTGCTGCTTCCCCACCCCCTACCTGGAGCTATATGGAGGGGCTATATCACTTGGTCTTGAAATTTCAAACAAATTTCAAATCAGGGGTGTCTGGGTGGCTCAGCTAGTTGAGCGTCTAACTTTTGATTTTGGCTCAGATCATGATCTCAGGGTTGTGGGATTGAGCCCCATGTCCTGCTCCTACTCAGTGGGAAGTCTGCTTGAGATTCTTGTTCTCTCCCTCTGCCCCTCCCCACCCTCAAATAAATAAATAAATCTTAAAAAAAAATAGAAATAAATAAGACAAATTTTGAGGGAGAGGACTGGCCATCCTTTCCTTCCGTTCTCTAATCAGCAGAGGACTTGATTTTTCCAGGGTGGAAGATGGGGAAGCAAATAGACCCACAAAGGAACCGACCAAGCAGCGGATCCAGGAGACTCTTTGGGTAATGACCTATTCAGTCCTCCTCTTCCAAGATGAGGGACCTAATCCCCAGGTGATTTCATGAAAACCATCGCAAGGAACAAGGCGGAGTGTAAACCTGCATCTTTGTCCTGGGAGAACCCGAGCGCCATGGTGCTCTGTGACATGCTTCCGTGGGCTCTGATCATGCTGCAGGAACAGTGGCGGGGAGCTGGAGATGGCAGGGGACAGGTGCATCCGTGCTGCCCTTCTTTAACACCCTTTACCTTTCCTCACCTCCAGGTGGCCAAGATGTGGCATGACTGGATCTGCATTTTGAGAAGATCACTCCAGTGGTGGCACAGAGGTTGGAATGGAGGAGGTGCTACGAGGGCGGGGAGACCAGCTAGGAAGAGGGTGCAATATTGCCTTCGAGGCTGGGGTCCATGGTTGATGTCACAAGATGACATGGAGGCGAAAATGTATGCGATCTTGGTGCCCAGAAGAGAGGGCAGGGAACACATTCAGGATTCCATGACCCAACAAGAACCTCTCTGCCAGGTGCTGACCTTTGCTCACTCTGATGGGGAAGCTGCAGATTCACTGGGATGACATTGTGGCTTCTCGCCTTCGAGATGCCAATAATCAAGAAAGGGTTTGCACATGACATACATTCTAGCCAGTGGAAACAAAGGGGATGGGCACCCCATGGCCTCTCGGTGGTCCTGAGCCCTCAGGGTTCTTCCCACATCTCCTCCCACCAGCTGGGTGCGCTTTCAGAGGTCTTTCTAACTGGGCGAAGCTAAGCTCTCTCGAGAGGAACGTTCCTTTGCTGTTTTCTTGCTTCCTACATTGTATTTATTGGAAGCAAGGATAAATCCACACTTGCATTCTCAGAGCTCTCTCTCTCAAACTGTTTTCATAATTGTAATTGAGATGGGAATGAACTTGTCAGACAATACTGTGTTACCAGGTTAAATACAACAACTGTTCTGTTCTGTTCAATTCAGAATGTCTGCAAAGCCTTTGGAGGGACAAAGTGTGGTCCGCTTAATTAAAGTCTCTGTCAGGAAGCAGCTGGAAAGGGCTTTAAAAATAAGCAGTAGAGGGGCACCTGGGTGGCTCAGTGGATTAAAGCCTCTGCCTTCAGCTCAGGTCATGATCCCGGGGTCCTGGGATCGAGCCCCGCATTGGGCTCTCTGCTCAGCAGGGAGCCTGCTTCCTCCTCTCTCTCTCTCTGCCTGCCTCTCTGCCTCCTTGTGATTTCTGTCAAATAAATAAAATCTTAAAAAAAAAAAAAAAAGCAGTAGGTGGTAAGCTAAAGATGAACGCGGACCAGAGGGGGTGACCACCAAATTAGATCCATCCAGTTAGAGAGAAATTAGTCACTCTGACTGCCTTGGTTGGACACCCTTGGATTTGAACCCTGGCTTTACTTTTGAATAACTGTGTGACCTGGGGAAAGCTCCTCACCCTCCTTGTGCCTCGGTTTCTCACCTATGAAGCGGAGGAATACCTATATTTGGATGGTTGTAAGGGTTATATTAACTTAAATGGAAAACACACAGCTCGCAGTATTGTGCCTGGCTCATAGCAAGCCTTCAAGAACGTAAGTTATGATAATAGGATCAACAATGACTCCATTTTCTATGTGCCTCGATGCGGCAGGCTGGTGACACATCTGAAAACACAGACAAGGAGGTCTTTGTTCTCTGGAATTTTCCTGTTCTCAGAAGACAGGAGCAAAGCCCCGAGCTCAGGCCCCTGGAGAAGTCTTGAGATATTCTGTGTTTGGGTTGTGGCAGAGATGGGAGGGAGCGACATTCCCAGACCTCCCAGGAGCCCAAGGGCTTGAAGCCGTTTAAAACCACTGCCTGGAGCTTCTTTTCGAGCACCTGGAAAGATGGCCGCCAGCTGGATGAAAGTGAACTGAAGCAAGGATTAAGGGAGACAAGGAATGTCCCTGAGGAAACACAAAACACGACCGGATACAAAGAAAGGTGCCTCCTAGTCCTCAGTGCCGTCACCTGAGGGAGGAGGGGTGGGGCCGTCCTTAACGATGGGGCGGTGTGTACAGTCTGGGAAGTGAGTATCAAAGATACACCTGTGGGGGCACCTGGGTGGCTCCGTGGGTTAAGCACCTGCCTTTGGCTCAGGTCATGATCCCAGAGTCCTGGGATGGAACCCCACATTGGAGTCCCTGCTCAGCAGAGAGTCTGCTTCTCCCTCTGACCCTCCCCTTGCTCATGCTCACGTGGGCATGCTTTCTCTCTCTCTCTCTCAAATTAAAAAAGAAAAAAAAAGATGTCGCTCTAACCTGGGAGAGGAGGCTCGCTCTGATTCTGGGCCCAGGTTCTGATACAGTGGTAGCCAAGTGGCCTCTCCTGAAGGCTCTGTTTCCTCTGACCAGTGAATGTACTCAGTCCTAGGCATGCCCAGAGTCTTCTGACCTAAAGTTGGGTCTCGTTAGACCCCAAGGGAAGGTCTAGAGCAATGGGCGGGCTGTGGGCTTTCCTGCTTCTGGTTTATAAATAAGTTCTCAGTGCTTTCAGCTTAGTCTATTGTGGGTTGGGTTAGTAGAACTCAGTCTCTCAGGCTCTGATCGACTCTGCCAGAAGAGACAAAATCAGGATGTGGCCCTGCCAGGCTCAGGCCCAGGCCCCCAGGCTTGGGGGGCTGCACTGGGGTTCAGTCCCCCTGTGTGGCCCTCTCTCTGCAGCTACCAGCCATGCTCATGACCCATCCTGCCAGCACTGTGAGCACATTAACAATTCAACGGCTTCAAATCTCTCCCCATCACAGCCAGTTTGTCCCCGGTTTTAGAAACACACCAACAGAGGGACGCCTGGGTGGCTCAGTTGGTTAAGCCGCTGCCTTCGGCTCAGATCATGATCCCAGGGTCCTGGGATCAAATCCCGCATCAGGCTCCTTGCTCAGTGGGGAGCCTGCTTCTCTCTCTGCCTCTGCCTGCCGATCTGCCTGCTGGTGTTCTCCCTCTCTCTCTCTCTCTCTCTCTCATTCTCTGACAAATAAATAAATAATCTAAAAAGAAAAAAAGAGAAACACACCAACAGAAAAAATAAGTGTTAATTTGAAAAAACACAGAGAAGAAAAAGAAAAAAAAACCACCCACATTCTCTCATCTATGGATAACCAGGATTGACATTACTTCTGGCATTAAATAATAGAAAACAATAATTTAAAACAGCACACCAAAAAAAAACTCTCTTCAGAGGCTCTTATTTTAATTGTTGGAATATATATATATATATATATATATATATATATATATATATTCATTCCAATATATATGTCGTGGTGCTTCTTGGTCTTTTTATGGTTTTTCCAGGTCCCTCTGACTTTATGAAGTCCAGTGCTGGACACAAATGAAATCCTGGGAGGGCTTTGCCGAGCATAAGCATCGTTCTCAAGTTCCTCTTTAAGCTTGTGCCTCTTTAGTCATGACACTTTTATGAGTGCCTCCCAGAAACAAGCTTACTTTGGGAACTTACATTCAGCTTGTGGTTCTCTATGACCCTCAGATCCATGCAACCTCAGAGTCTATAATGCACATCTGGTCAGAACTCCCCACTCGAGTAGAGTCTACAAGGTATGCAGCCTCGAGATGCTCCACCTACCTGGAAATCCATGGGCCGCCCAGCACATGGCTCCATCTTAATGTCTGGCTTGGACCTGAGAAGGAGAATGTACAGTCAGTCCCGGTGTAAGGGACTGCTTGTAGGGGAGGAGGCGGGCACTATCAGTGGTTGGACCCTGGCAGAGGGCAGAAGGACAGAATCATAGTCTCCAAACCCTCCAGGACTGTCAAACAGAATGGGGGATTAGTTGTTTGCAGAGGTCTCAATAGAGAGGACCAGCTAATGGCACAAGTGACAGAGACAGAGATACTAGGTTGACAGGTTCTGATGTGGGCTGGGCAACTCTCTGATTTCTCTTGGCCTGGAGGTGTTCAGTGACCCGGAAATAGGCTCCTGCCTTTGTAGGGACCAAGGTGTGAGAGACTTCCAGGAAAAGAAGAAAGGAGCAGGGTTAGGAAGAAGCTGGTTGGGGGTGGGGGGGCTGATTCTTCCCCACCCCAGTTCCATACCCTTTGGGGTCCTGCCTGAAGGGGCAAGGGCAGTTTGGGTTGAGGGTCTCCTGCGTACTCACCGCTTGTTGGAGACATTGGTGGTGAGAGCTGTGACAGAGGCTAGAGACACGGAGTCAGGGTCCAGCCCATCCCCCAGCCGAATGGCCAAGCGGTCAAGGTCCTCCATCTCCAGCACAGCCGGTTCATCTGCCGAAGAAGAAAGGCCATTTAGGTGGACTGGACGGTGGGATAGAGATTGTCCTTCCCCTTTTTCTTTGGCATCCAGGAAGCTAACAGCCAATTTGGGGGATTTACTTGGTAGCATCCGCTTAGAATGGTATCGCCTGGGTAGCTGCAAGGTTTCCTACCTAATCTTGATCTTTGATTTTAATTGATATTGTAACTTGTCTTGTTTTTTTTAATTATAATTTTTAAAATGATTTTAAAATATTTATTTATTTATTTATTTATTTATTTATTTATTTTAGAGAGGGAGAGAGAGGTGCAGAGAGTGAGAATCTCAAGCCGACTCCAAGGAGTGTAGAGCCTGATGTGGGACTCGATCCCAGGACCCTGAGATGGTGATCTGAGCTGAAACCAAGAGTCAGCTGCTCAACCAACTACGCCACCCAGGCGCCCCTTTAAAGATTACTTTTAAGTTTATTCCTTTAAGCAATGTCTACGCCCAATGTGGGGCTCAAACTCACGACCCCAAGATCAAGAACTGCGCGCTTGCCCTACTCACTGAGCCAGCCAGGCACCCCCAGTCTTTTTCAGTTTGATTGTATATTACTTAGGCGTGCACGGAACTCCCCTGGGGAAGAAGCGAGGGAGGGAGGAATCCACACTCACACACCTTTCGAACAACAGCTATTCTACCATTTACTGAGTGGCCTCTGTGTGCCAGGCTCTTTGTACATGTATCCCCTGTCCTCACATCCATGTCCTGTCAAGACGGGCACAATTCTCATGTCACGGATTGGGAAACTGAGGCTTAGGAAGTAATTTACCCAGGTAAAAGCGCTGATGATGAATTCGGAACCTAACCCTGCATTGATGTATATGAGTCCAACGGGATGAAGAATTGATTGTCCTGAGAAACTCCACTCTAAGAGGAAGGAAGGGCACACCTAGAACTGGCACGGGGGCAGGAAGGAGAGAGATGCTGGGGCCAGTGGACCACACAGGGCACGCTGAGGCAGGAAGACGGGAGCCCTGCAGGAGGACATGTCCCCACAGACCCAGGTCGGAAAGCTACATACAGCTCCTTTATCCAATCCAGTTCTCTCCTGTCTCCTGCCCGGCCTCCCTGCCTCCCTTCAAACAGCTGTCTTGCCCTCCCCCCAGGCTGAGGCTCCCCGGGGAACCAGGGCCACAGGCCACTCCAGCCTCCTAGGCCCTTCTCTGCAGCCTGGTGAGAAGGCTTGGGGAAAGGCAGGGCAGTGGGTCCTGCCACTGAGTAAGCAGTCTCGGGTTGCTAATTTCCCCCCAGAAATAGGTAACTGGCCCTACCGCTTTCGTTTTTTGTTATTCCCTTCTCTAATGAACAATCTCTAGGATTCTGTGTGTAGGGAAAAAGGGGGGGGGGGCGCAGAGAGGGCAGGAGGAGCCTTTCAAAAACAGACCCATCCGACAGAGGGTTCTGCTCACTTGGAGACCAGAGGAGATGCCCTTCCCACCCTCAGCGCTAGGAGCACCCCCTTCCTGAACACTACCTTCTGGACCCAGCTCCGCCAGCACACAATGGGAGGCTAGGGCCCGCCCAGGTGGCCTCGCCGGCCAATCGCAGGAGAGCCTGTCGGGGCGCTGCCTGCGGAGGGGAGGGGTTTGGTCTCTGTCAGGAGCGAAGAGATGGCCCCGGGCTTGGCCGGGCTGGGGCGGGTTTCCCTACCTTGTCTTTGGGGTTCCTCCTTGTGGGGCCGGTTCTTGCCGAGCTTCATGGCCGAGAACACACTTCTCCCGGCTCTGTGAGGTGGGCGCCGGAACAAGGTGAAGGGAGATGGACGCCAGGAGGAAGACAAACACACACAGGAGAGCAAAACCCGAGAAAGAACACATAAGAGAAAGGAGCTGCTTTCTCCAGCCCCTCATGGGCTGGTCCTGAGATATCGTGGGGGCCAGACTTTCTAAAGCGGGAGCCAGGCGGGAGAATTAGGGCAGAGGAGACCCCATCACCTTCTCCTTCCCCGTGCCTTCACACCCCTGAGCAGAATTAGCTATCTGCTAATAACTGCAGGGCCCAGCGGTCAGAGAAGGGGACCTTCAGCTGGAAAGAACGCTCTTAACTGGAGCCGCCCCGCCCCGGGGGCCTGGGCTGATCTCTGCACCCTCCCTCCAGTCATAGACCTCCGAGCTCCACCATGCCTCCAAGCTCATCCTCCCTGTCCGTGCATCCCACCTCAGCTGGTTGGAAAGAAAGCCAGATGACCCGAGACCAAGCATCAGGACAGAGGGACAGGAGCAGGATCAGAGGGGCAGAGGCCAAGGAGGAGGTGGGAGATGAACTAGCAAATGACCCTGGTGCTCAAAGCCTGCCTTGTCTTTCCCGACCTCTCCACACACTCTGAATCTCCTCGGTCCCCAGTGAGAAGGAGGAGATGGGCCCTTTCCCATCTGTCTTTGGTGCTGGCTTCCACCCCTTCTGCCTGTCCCCACTCACTGTGGAATCCCCCCTTTCGACCAACCCCCAGGAACGTATGGCAGACTCCATAGTTCCTACCTCTTCCTCTGGCTTGGTGTGGCCTTGTGCGCCCAGGTGAAGGGCCTTGCAGTCAGGGGGGCTGAGGGAAAGGGGCAAGGGCCGTCAGTGTCCCTTCAGTGATGTCCCTGCAGCTGAGCCTGAGGTCCCTGGTGCCAGGAGGGACCCGGGATAGGATCAGCAGGGGGTAAAGTGCAATATTCCATTACCCCATCAATATTGCACAAGCTGGATACCTGACTCCCTTGTCTTCCCATGCTCCCTCCTCCTGGGTGTAGCCCTGTCATCCTGTAGGCACGGGGGTGGGGTTGGGGAGGTGAGATGGAGGCTCCAGCTCTGAGCTGAACCACAGCAGAGGGTCCCACAGCTCCCTGTGGAGCCTTGACTATGGCTCCCAAGACCCCTGCTTTTTATGCCGGGTAATGTGAGGTTAGGGCAAAACTTTTCCTGTCCTTGTAGGGATGGCCTAAAACCCTCAAGCCCGTCTACTTCAGGTTGGGGGTCCATCTTATTCCCCCAAATCAGGCCTTTTCTTTACTCTGCTTTCTTTACACCCAGGCAACACGTGGAGGGCTGTGAGTCTGCATCCCAGTGAGAGCACAACCAAGAACCCTTCCGTGTGCACCAGCTCACAGCTGAGAAAACACCAGCGTATCCATGGCTTCCTAAAAAGTCACAAGGTAGGTGAAGGAAGGCTGGGGTAACACTGATGAGTCCGCACTAGCTAGCATCGTGTTGTCTGGGACGTCACAACGGACGAGAGGATGAAGGAAGTTTCTCCCCTTCTAATAAGGGGAGGTATATATGTGCCAGCAAGAGATTATGTAATTTTTCTTGAGCACCTACTATGGGCCAAAGGCTCTTCCAGATGTTTGCTCATTCCATCTTCATAGCAATCCTGGGAAGGACATTTGCTTTTCCAAGGAAAGACTCTGAGGCCCCAAGGGCTGGGGTTGATGTGCAGAGCCCCACCTACGAGGCCGGCTGCCGTGGGGTTGCCCTTCCGCGTCGGTGGACATCCCATCCCGACCATCTGCAACTTTGGTGAAGAGTCTCCGGGGCCCGCACTGGTAGGGGTAGGTGTGGACCATGGGCCAGCACAACCTACAGGTGGGGTGCCGTCTGGGTCCCACAGACTGCCCAGCTTTGCTTACAAAGGGGCTTGTTGACAAAGAATCAGCTCACAAGTTTTGGAAGAGACTGCTGTGAAAGTTAATAGCTGGTGACAAAACCTCAAACAAGTCAGTGAACTCATCAGGAACAACTGAGCAGCCGTTAGAATAGACCATCCTGCCTGGCTCACACTGGCCTGGTGGCCTTGAGGGCGGGGGTGCTGGCTGTGCTCTGACCCCTGTGACGGGCGCATGCCTGGTGTGGGCCCTCACTCTGCTTCCTGTCTCAGTGTCTGGGCCTCCATTCCGTCCAGCCTTCCTGCTCTGACTGCTGCTCCTGGATTCCCAAGGAGTCTCCTGGATGGTCCCATGCTTGGCTTTGTACCATTGCTTCTTGGCCATTTCTGGGCTGTGCCGTCCTTAGAGTCCCCAACCCCATGCTGTGTGGGACCGACACAATGCCATCACACACGGCCTGCTCCTTAGCGCCTGCCCCTCCGGGCTGCCCCCTGCCCAGCCAGCCCTGTTCCCCTTGCCCCAAAGCTCCTGGGAAAGTGGTCTGAGACGGTAGGTCACAGCATTGTGTTGGGTCCGAAGCAGGTCCTGCCTGGAGAATCCAGCTGCTGGGTATCCTGGGACACGGTCTGTACCTGCTGCCTGAAGCCTGGAGGGGGTTCGAGAGGCAGGGACTTGTGGCTTCCTGATGCTGGTGCCGAGGACCCACCCAAGTGGTAAAGGGCCTGGGGCTTCCCTTGGGCAGTGACGGCCCTTGAGTTTAAGTCAATTTCTTCCTTAAAACAAATACATTTGGAAGCAACAATTGAGACTTAAAAAAAAAAAACACCCAAAACCTATACTCTCCTACTATTCTCTACTGTACCCTGAAGCCAATCAAAGGGGAAACCCCTCTCCCCAGACCCTGCAAAATTTTAAGCATCTCGGCTGGACAGATTCATTGGTGCTACTCCCATTTTCTCTCTTAATGAAAAATTAAGGATATATGTAATATAGGGTAGATGTAATTTCCAGAATTCTTACTATGGGCTCCCCACCTAGCTCGTTTCTCCTAGACTCGCTCTTTGATTCATCTGGACAGCGTGCAGTAGAGCGTGACGTCACCGGCTCGCACTGCCCTTTGGGGCTTTCTGATCGATGACACGTCAGAAGTTCGCTATAGAAGCTGCCTCTCCCAGCTTTTGTCACACCGCTTCCCAGAAACAGCATGCCTGCTCCTCTTGGCAAAGGGCAGAGGTGCTTTTTGAAATAAATCCTAGGCCATAATAAATAAATCTTGAGGAAGATTTAAGAAGAAGAAATATCTTGAAGACCATCCACTTGTGTTAAAGACTAAGATTTCCAAAATGTGGAATTTGTTGACTAGGTGACTGATGCACTGGTGTACTGAATTTTGTTTGTTTGTTTTTTTTTTTTAAAGATTTTATTTATTTATTTGACAGAGATCACAAGTAGACAGAGAGGCAGGCAGAGAGAGAGAGAGAGAGAGGGAAGCAGGCTCCCTGCTGAGCAGAGAGCCCGATGCGGGACTCGATCCCAGGACCCTGAGATCATGACCTGAGCCGAAGGCAGCGGCTTAACCCACTGAGCCACCCAGGCGCCCCTGGTTTTTGTTTTTAAATAAAATGCTGCCTTTGGTCTAATTGCATTCTTCAATTACTCAAGATTCCATGCAGTGAGAAAGAGACAAAGAAAACAAGCCAATCATCAACTCAGTGGGAAAAAAAACTACTTTGCAACCAAGGGGTTCCTCGTTCAAGGCCGCAGGAAAACGGAAGCAGGAGCAGGGGAGGTGGGCTTCTGCGGGCCCTCTGAGGATTCAGGGTCACATTTGGGCTTCCCCGTGGCTGGATTCACTGCAGACAGAATGATAGGCACCTATGGTGTAGACCACTCTTTCCCTCTAGAGAAAAGATTTTAACATCAGTTCGCTCATTTGTAAAATCTTTTCTTCATTTCTGGACCCGATGACTTCTTTGCTGTCTGCATGGCTCAGATCTAGAAAGATGCCGTGGTTGGGGGATGCACTCGGGACCCCAGGGGAGGGCTTGGTATTCAGAATGACTTGAGAACATTGGCCAAAATAGAGGTAGTGAGCCAGGTGTTGCACGAATTCAGGTCTGTGTATTCTTCTGGACGCTGTGCCTAAGGGGCTGCTGTGCTTGACCGTGGACTCCAGGCCTGGCTGCACATGGCTCTGCCCTGAGACGGCCTTCAGTCCTCACAACCCAGGCTCTCCAGCTCAGGCCTCCGGTAATCAGGAGGACCTCCTGTCTTGAGAGAAACAGGTCTCTGGCTCTCTGTGTTGTTGAAACAGCCACATTTTCCAAATGCGCTCCTGTGCTCCAAGTGACCCTCGGTGGGTTTATTTCTTTTAGTTCCCCTGCCCCAAGTACGGCCAATTTCGTAGTTGCAGGCTGTAGAATTGGTTTTCGCAGTGTGTTCAATTTCAGTTAGTTTCAAAGCGCTTCCTGAATCTGGGCAGGCAGGAGGAGCCTTCGTGCAAGAGCCTGTCTCCGAATTTGTCCCGTGCACCCTGGGGGAGGCAGGAGGCTTGGGAGACCCCTGTGTACCGAGGCCCACAGTTCTCCAGGGAGCTGGCCCCTCAGCTCTCTCCAGCGGCCAACCCCTTGCAAGATCCAAGCAAACAGCATTGCGGCACCAGATCTCCCCCCTCCCCAAACCACCCTGTCCCCGCAGCTCACAGACTCACGGGAGCGCGAGTCCTTTCACGGCCCCATCCTTCAGTTTCCCCTACTGCAACTTGCACATACCTCCACTTCTTTCTCCCTTGGGGAGCTCCAAACTAGCCAGCTTTACCACCCGATAACCTTTCAGAGATTTAAAACTGGTTTTAGAGCTGTTCTTCCCCAGGTGAAAGTTTCAATTTGTTGATAATCTCTAATTTTGGCAATCTCCTTTCCCTCCCTTTTCAATCCTCCTCCCGCCCCACCCATTAAAAGAAGAATAAAAAATGCTAGTTGACTTTATCTCACGTGTTGACTGGAGGTGGTGAGAGATTGAGAGATTTGGATCGGGTAGCGCGAGCGTTCCGTGTTTACGCTGCAGCCGGTCTGCGTGGCTGGGGGTCTGGCTCGGGACAGACATGGGAGCTGGAAACCAGGCAGGGCCCTAGAGCAGGCCACTCCCAGATAGAGCCCGGGGAGGGATGGATTGTTCATACCTCCTATGTAGGCATTTTACATCTAAGCGTCCTGACCCCTGGAAACCTCTCCCATCCAGGGACTCCCAACTCAGCATCTGCATCATCTACCCGCCCCCAACCCCCCACCGGATTCAGCTCTCTGGCTCCCTCTCCGAGCTGGTACGAGCTCTGCCTGCGGCCCCTTCCCTTGCTCAGAGCCTGACACACTCCTTGACCCTTCAGGTCCCTGGGCCCCAAGTTTCCCAACACGGTGCCATCTCCTTGTCACGCTTTTGCTTGTGTGTGACAAGTGGGAGTTGAAACTCGGTATGCTTTTGTTACAGCACTGGACAACGATGAGTTCCCCGGGATCCTGATGGAAGCAGAGGTCTCAGGCATACCCGTGCTGACCACCTCAGACCCCCTAAAGGCACAGTCCTTGTGTCCCCATGATGTCCTCATGTCAACTAGTTTCTAGATAATTGGCATCACATTCTGGGGTAAATCTCTTCACATCTCTGAAGCTGTTTCCCCATCTGGAAAATAAAGACCACCTGCTTGGCTTTTCGGCTTGCATCAGCGTGTTCGGAGAATTAAATTAAATTTAGAGTACAGTCAAGTACTCTAAACTCCCCGGGTCTATTGTAAACTCTGGGTCAGGAGCTAAATTCCCTGTGTTGTTTTCCTAGCTCTGCTCCTATTCTGGGGCAAGTCACTTCCCCTCTCTGGGATGCAAATTTGTCATCTCTAGGAAAGGGCTGTGGCCCAGAGGCCCCCTCCAGCTGGTCAGCCCTGACTACTATTGCTCCTGTGAATTCCCCAGGATGCTAGAAAGTTCTTGGGATGGCATGTGCTTTTGTAGAACTCTGTGATACCTACTCATCAGCCCCAGGCCTTGAGCCTTTCCAACCCCCTGTGGCCGGCCCTTCTCACCTGGGCTCTCTACCTCTGTCTTCTTCCAGGCAGCGCCTGATCTCTCCCTCCCACAGGAGGCCTTTTGAGTGATGGAGATGGCATGGACGACCAGAGGGTTCTCATCTCTCGTTTCCCCTTAGCTTTCTGAGGCATCCTGTTCCAGCCACCCCTGTGGCCATTCCAGGCCTGGAGTCTGTCCTCCTCGGGCCTTCAGCCCTGCTTGTCCACCTGCCCAGCCCTGCCTTGAATCTTAGAGGGAGGCGGCCATTGGCTTCTTGGGTCTTCCCCACTCCTCTGCCTTCAGTCATACCCTCCCTCGCAGGGAAGCCTAAGGGCCTGGCCCGTGGGTGCTGAGCTGAACAGGGAAGTGGAGGAAGAGTCAAGACACTGAAAGGAGGCAGGAGGGAGTGGAAACCAGCAGGCCCAGACACCTGCCCGCCCCCCCGCCCCCTCCCTCCGTGACCCTCACCCTCCCATGGCCAGATGGACAGACCTCCCTCACCCTGCCGTCCCCTGGTGTGGCTCCACCAGGATAGCCCACACCTAAGCCCTCTGAGATGGGCCATCCCGACCTCCGCACCCTGTGGTGAGGCGGCTTTGGGCCCCAAGGGCTCCGCCCTGGCCTGGGACACCTACTTGTGCTCGCCATCTCTGCCTCCCTTGGTCTTCTCTCTGCCTTTGCTGAGTAGGGGGAAGAAATGAGGAGACAAGGGGATGTGAGTGAGAGGGTGTGGACCAGAGACACTTGCAGACTTAGCCCCTGGCCCTGCGGACCCCCCACTCCCCAGGGGCCTCCTCCTTGTCCCAGGGACCCCTCACCCCACAGCTTCTTACTTCAGCCTAAGCCTGCTGGGCAAGGATCGGATGGTCCCAGGCTCTGCCCTGATCACAGGAGTGGGGCTGGGTGGCCACTTTCCCAGCCCCAAGCCCAGGAGAACCTGGAGCCTTGATGAGGGAGGAAGCTTCAGGGTATCAGCTGCTCTCTTCCATCCTCAGGCAAGAGTTTGGTGATTCCTAATGTGGGTCTCAGATGCCTCAAGCAAAGGTTAGATGAGCTTGGCCACCCTCCAGGCATGGGCCACCCTGCTCCTCCTCTCCTCCTCCCCTGATCTCCTCTAGCAGAGTGGCCAGCTCCCAGGCTCTGAGGGCCTCCAAGAGGAAAGGTGGGCCACAGGGATTCTGGGCACATGGCAGTAGAGAGCTACGACTCTGGAGTGCAGGGCAGGTCAAGAACAGTGCTCTTCTCTCTCTTTAGGGAGGCTTTCAGAAAACCCTTCTAGAATGTTCTCTCAGTACTTCCCTGATGCTGTGGCAATGAGGATAATCAGCTGAGACCACTGTTCAGAGAATAGCTCACTACAGCAGCCCTGGCCTGGCTGTTCTTGGGGCAGACAGGTCAGGCGTGGGCTGCGGGACCCCACTGGGACCCACTGAGAGCTGCATGGGGCCTACTCCCCTGGAGCAGAAGCTCCAATGAGAATGAGGGCTGAATGGGAGACTTACTGGCCCCATCCTCACAGTAATCTAAACAGGGGCTGCCTCTCTCTGAATTATGGATCCAAGTTTTGATGGAAGTTTGTTTGTTATTTTTAAAAGAACTCTGCAACCCTGAAAAGTCTGAAAAGCATTGTAGTAGAGGAACCAGAAGGGGAACTGTATCATCTAGAATTGGCCAAGGATGGAACAGGAAGGGGGAACTAATGCACCTGAATGAAAAAACGTGATGCCTTTTCTCTCTCCTTTTGGGTTTTGCTCTGAAATCTCAGAGACGGGTCAGGCTGGCCCAGTGGGGGAACCGCTCAGGCCCAGAGCAGGCCACAAGGCCCAGCGTGGACCTGTGCCCGGGGCCCAGCACACCCCGCCCGGCCCAGGCCCACCACGCCCCCTCCTCACACTCTCCAGGCCTCTGGGCCTACCCAGGGGCTGGACACGGGCCCACAGTCTTGAGTGTGGACATGGCGAAGGGAAAAGGACAGTCTCTGTGAAGAACTCATACTACAGCCCTGATTAGGTCCGATTAGGACCACTACTAACATTAATCATAAAGCTCCAGCCTGTGCTCAGCCTGTCCTCAGTCACTCAGCCATGAGCGATAGGGGTGGGACGTGGCCCCTGTCTTTGTTGCATGAGGTGAAGCCCTGGACCGCTCTGACTTTCCTCCTGGAGGCCACGTTGTGTTTTTAGTGTCCCGTCCTGGCGGGGTGTGTCCTGTTCCTCAGCCAGCCTCCCCTCTCTCTGGGCCTTGGTCTCACGCCCCCTTCGTCCTCACACCCCCACTCCTACTGCTCTACGTGTGCCAGTGAGAACAGCCATGGGGCGGGAGATCCAATATGGCAGCCTGCTGGGGAACTCTAGGGCTCGCTGGGACCCAAGTGCTTCACGGCGCCAGGCCTCACTAGAACACTCAGGCCTGGGCCGGGGATGGAGGGGAACCCGACCCCAGGTGAAGTGGTTGGGTTGGGGAAGAGTGTCCTGAGCACTGCTTCACCCCATATCCCAGCATGGCCCTGACCCTGGCTCCTCTGTGCTGCTCCTGCGTCTCCGGAGCTCAGCCTGGGGAAGAGAGGCAGGGAGGAGATCACGCTCTGGGGGCGAGGCTGGCTGTGCCGGCCCCACGCACACCCCGGGATACACAGTGCAGGGAAACCCTGCTGCCCTCTGGCCCCAGGTACAGGAGTGGGGGGCTACCGAGCTTCCACGGATCTCTACTGGAGTGGAAGAATGATCCATAGGGAGAACAAGAAAACTGGTCCCCCCTTGCTCTCCCAAGATGAGACAGAGCAGAGAGGAGCCCGACAGGAACCTTCTCAGGCAGGGGCGCTGGGCGGAAGGAGGTGGGGCCATGGAGGGCGGGAGGGCCAGGCAGGGGGAGAAGATCAGGACACAGAGTCACAGAACAGAGGACTCCGCAGGAAAGCCCCAGGAGAAGCTGCAAGATGAAAGCTGGGGCTCCTTTCTGTCCTTCTGGGCTGTGGCTCCAAAGCCACCACAGCGGCAGAGCCCAGAGCCAGGCGTGAGCACAGCACCTGGCATCACACCGAGAGAACACACACGCACGTGAGTGTGCAAACACCCGGGCATTGTGAGTGTGCATACGTGTTTGGAGCTAAGGTCTCCTCTCCCTCCAGAGACTGGGGCAGGTGTATCCTGACATGCAAGGCCCAGAACCCTGATTTTGTGCTCCTGAGACCAAAGGGCCATTCCTTCTCAGCAGCGCCGACAGCTGTGGGAGGTGAGGGGACCCCCGTGAGCAAGTGAGACCCCCGCCCTGGGTTTGGGCTGCTGTGAGGCTCCAGCCGTCGGCAGCATGGCTGGCTGAGCCCTTGGTAAAGGGTGGGGTGGCCGGAGCTGAGGGGAAACTTAATAACAGGGCCTGGACACAAAGTCAGATCGTGCTCAGGCTGGAAGCTGGGAAGGGTGACACGGAGATTCTGGAAAGGAAGGAGGAAGGAATCCGATGCCGGCTGGGTGCCGACCACCCACCGGGGGCCACGGAGGCCCACCCGTGTGTAGCATCTCACGTGTTCTGAACACTCCTAGGGGGCATTAGGGATGCCCTTCTTACAGGTGGGAAAGTGTGGCTCCAAAGAGCGGAGCTGGGATCGGAGCGCCGTGCTCGCCAAGGCACCGCGAGGCCTTCTGGAAAACTCCCAGGGTGTTTTTAACAGAGAGCTGGCCAAAATCAGAGGCCCCTAGTTTGGGGTGGAGACTAGAGAAGTAGGGAGAGTGGCTCAGAGGGCACCAGGGCCTGGGATCAATGGAACAGTGGCAGGAAAGGGTTAACAGGCTGCTTCTGTGGGGTTAGGGATTGGGGGGCATGCTTGGGCAGGGGGGTCAAGTGAGAAAAATTTCCAGGAAGAGACTTAAGGCCTTGAGAGTGAGTGCCCTTGCGTGAGGGGAGCCTCTAGAGAGGTCTTTCCTGGGGTGGTAAGGGCAGATGCCTGGGGTCCAGCCAAGGGGGGCCAGGCCATAGAGGGAGAGGTGTGGGCTCCCCAGGACCTCCCCACATCAGCCTCCTCTGTCATCTCTGGAAGAGTCCCTGCCAGTCTGGGGCAGAGGCTGTTTCCCATCCCTTCACTCCATTAGCCACCCACCCCCACTCACCCTCCAGCAAGCACCCTGCTGAGCCAAGTCAGACAGGGAAGAGTGGATTCTTCCACCAGACCCCCATGGGTCCAGGGGACCAGGTGAGACACTGCTGTTTGACAGCAATGAGGTTTCCCAGCTGCTGGTGACGGGCCCAGAGGAGAGACGAGAAAGGCTGAGAGACTGGGCATCTTTATCTGCAAAGAGGTGGCCTTTTCAAGAGTGGGTGGAGGCAAGGGGCAGATGTGGGCAAGGAAGACTTCCCTCGGGCTCAGAGGTTAGGCACAAACATTCCTCCCCCGTCCCTTTGTTGGCCAAAGCCTGTCTGGGGGGTTCTCTTGTCCAGAAGACAGTGGCTTCCTCACACACTCCAGAGCTGACAGGCCTGGCTGGTTGGCCCTTAGGTGACGAGGGTAAGACATAACACTTAGGGCCTCAAGGCCAATGCTCAGGTTCTTGTTGGCACCCACGCTCCTTGACCCAGAGCTCACAGGCCCAGTGGAGGCATCCAGAATGAAGCTGTAGGATAATCTCAAACTCTCTAAAGCGGCCCCAGCTTCTCCTCACCAACCCAGGGTCGTCCCGAATGTTCTCACCTCTTCCCACACGCAGATTGTCGGCTGCATGGCGAGGCCTAGCTAGAGCACCGTCCCCAACGTGCTCTTAGCGTAGGCGCCGGCAGCCCCCGTGGCAGCCGGGAAACCACGCGCTCCCTATCGCGGACCCTCTAACCCGGGGTGGTGGCATCTGGAAGACAGTGGGCTCTAACCATGGTTGTTACCCTCTCCCAGTTCCCAGTCCCGTATAAAACGCTTCCTCTGGCTCCGGCTTCCGGTTGCTGCCCTGGGCTCGGCCACAGGAAGGTCAGGGAGGCGTGGGAAAGGGTGGCCTTGGCCGAGAGAGGATGGGAGGAGTCCTCTGCAGGTCTGGGGACCAAAGCTCGACATTTTGCTCTGCTGTTTCCACTCCTGCCCCTTCCGTCAGCCCCCCTGGCCTGCTCTCCTCGGACTGAGAGAGGAACTAGCTCAGCTGCCCTGAGCTACAGGAGCCAGAGAGGGCCGCCCCAAGAGCTCCCAGAGCCCTGTTTCACGTGGGTGCTACCCACAACATCCAGAGTGTCCCTGGGTCCCTCAGGATGTCACAGTTAGAGAGGAGCCGGGATGTCCAACTCATTCCTGCAACCGGCCCAGAGGGTAGGTGACATGCTCAAAGTCACTTTGCTAGTTAGTGGCAGCCATGAGGGGACTTAACAGAACTTAGCTTCCCTGATTCACGGCAGTGCTCCTTCCCCGCACTTGGTAGCCCTTGTGTGGCTTCAATCTTGTGCCCTTCCTTTGAGCCCCAGCCAAGCCAAGCTCTTTCTTATGTGGGGACAGAGGACTGGGACAAGATGGTGCCCTTTGTGCATGTCCCCTGGCTCCCCACTGGGTCCCCACTCCTCCTGTCACCATTTCCAGCCCAATCCCTGACCCTTTGCACTGTTGAGCTGCCAAGAACCTGTTCGTCAGCAGCCCTGACCTGGAACAACTCTAGGCCCCCCCCCCAATTACAACCCGCCCCCCACCCCACAGTGCTGCTGGCTCTCTTAACAACAGTGTGGGGGGCTGGTTCTCATTGCCCCGGGCCCAATTTTACAGGTTAGGAGAGACAGTGAAGAGGGTAGGTGACTGGCCAAGGGTCAGAAGACTGGTAAGAGGCAGAGCCGGGACTCAGACCTGGGTCTCCTGAGACCAAACAGCCCGCCCTTTCCTGCAGGCTGGCCACAGTCGAAAGAGGACAGGCTCCCAGCTGGCCTGGTGATGCCGCCCCACCCCCCCGGCTGGCCTGGAGTCAAAGGTCAGCTGTGTTTGCCACACACATGGTTTCTTTGAGCTTGTTACTATTACGCAGCACCCAGCTCCCAGGGTCTTAAGCTTGTATAGAGTGTGTGCGTGTGTGTGTGTGTGTGTGTGTGTGTGTGTGTGTGTGTGTGTGTGTGTGTAGGGGAGTGGTTCAAGTACAAAGAAGAAAAGCCTATTTATCTTATAAAAATATATCCATTCTCAATCAATTGCACTGATTTAGAATCTGTGTCTTTTCAGAGCAGGGACTGAATACACTTTTTTGGAAAGGGAAGGCAGGAGATTGGAGGGAGGCGGTCACTGGGAGGACATCCCTCCCCTAAGACGTTAGATGCACCACTGACTTACCTGCATTTTACACGTTAGTCCCAGTGAACTAGGAATCTAGAGCTAACATCCTACTAACTTAGAGTCTGTCTCTCTGAGTTCTAAGAGTAATACCATGGTATTTCCTTTTTCTGAAAAAAACCCTGCTTTCGGCATGAGCAGGTCTGGACCCAGCATCCTGACATCTGTGTGGGACGGGACATCTGTGGTGTAAGTCCTAGGCCCTAAGGGGGCCAGGATGTCCAGATGCCTTTTTCTCAACAGAAGAGAGGCTATGTCCTGACCAGGACCTTTGGCTTCACCGTGGCAGGAAAAGGCCTCCCTGTCTTGGGCCTCCATGGGGCCAGGGGCTGGTCCGGCACTTCTGGGTCTTGGACCAGAGAGGTTAGGGCCTCCTCCTTTCTGCCCCACCCATTCTCTCAGGAGGCAGGGATCTAGCCTCTTCCCCTCAAGTTAGAGCTCACCCTCCCAGAACTTCCTCAGGGTAGTAGGAGGTCTGGGCCCTCAGCCTGATCCCCAGGCGAGCCCTGGGGTTGGGGGACAGGTGTGCGGGGCCCTGTAGAAACACCTTCCTGCCTCTCCTATGTCTCTCCAGCAGCTCAGCCTTGGACTCTGAGCCCAGTCAGGCTGAGAGGGGCCTTCGAGGGGGACCAAGCCCCAGGCATCCTCCCTGTGTCTTTTGGGGGTGGTGGGTCGCCAGAGGGCCCAGCCTCTTACCTCCGGAAACTCTTCTCGCCTGGTGTCCGGGAGCTGGGGCGGGAGCCGGGGAGCAGCCCATCGGTCTCCTGGCTGTCCTTTCCTTCTTCCTGAAGAGACTCATCCCCCACGAAGTCGCCATCATCCCAGGAGCCCACTGTGCCATCTGTGGCCTGATACCGGACCTCCACGCACAGACTGGTCTGGAGGGAGGGGGGTGGGTGGTGAGCAGGGGAAGGCGACAGCAGTCATGGGCACACGGGGCCCAGTTGTGATGGTTACAAAGCGCTTTCATTTCCTTCACCGGCTGGAGGAAGACAAGCTGGGAGTTGCCCTCCCCATACCTTCGTTTGGCAGATAAGGAAACCAAGGCTCAGGAAGATCGAGATGTACAGCCTCCGTCAGCTTAATTGGTTCAGGCTCCTGGTCCTGCCCCACTGGACTCTGCTCTTCCCCTGCTTCCCACCCTGGGCAGTCGAGTCTAGACAACAGTGGGTTCTTTGAGTCCGCCACAGACATTAGTCAAGAAGATCGTTCAGTGGTCCCAGTGCAGGGGTCACCCCCTCGTCCTTAGAGCGGGGCTGACCTCCGCTCACTCCTGGGGCTGGAGGTGGGCTATGAGCTTGAGCCTTCCGGAGCAGAGGCCTGGGCACCTCCAGGGGCCTGGGCTGGCACTTCTCCCTGCTCTTCTGACGCCTACCCTCCTACTCTGGAGGTGGGACTTAGGGGTCAGACCAGGCTTTTCTCTGGGGGAAAGTGGAGCCCCAAACCCGGGCCCAGGCTGTGCACTTGAGAATCCTGGTTGGGCTTCTTGCTCTGGGTCCTAGGGCCACTTACCTCCTTTCAGCTCTAGTGTCTCCCCGGTGCATGGGGAAGACTCATTCTAGTCCCTTCCCCGGGCTGCCTGGATGTCAGTCTGTCTCCCAGAGTGTTTGCTTGTCCTTACAGGTTGGGGGTTGACTTGCTCCTGCCACCCACACAGGCAGCCTTCGCTCAGCACGTGGGCTTTGGGATGCCCAAGCTTCGAGTCCCCCAGGGAAGGGAAAGTTATACGTATTTTCTGAACCTTCACTGTGCTAGGCGTCACGTTAAAGTGCTTTACTACAAACTCATTTGATCTTCTTAACACTTCGACTTACCCTTCCTGACGTATCAGAGAAGGTAGATTATTTGCTCAAAGTACACAGCTAGAATGTGCTAGTGCTGGGATCTGAGCCCAGCCGGGCTGACCCCCAACCCTCATGTCCTTCACACTGAGCCAGTGTGGCCCTGTTGATGGGACCAGGGATGATGGTGTGGTGGGAAAATAGTGGCCTGGGATTGGAAGTTCCGGGTCCCAGTATTGGCTCTGCTACAGACCAAGCTGTCTGAACTCGACTGAATTCAGTTCCCATCCAGGATGTTAGGGTTCCCATCCACAAAATGGGTAGCAGAGAGAGCTGGTAGATGGGCTAGATCTTCTGTAAGTCTTCAGCCTGATTCTAAAAATACGGAGCATGGATTGTGCTGCCTACTCGTCCCTGCCTCCTTTCTCTCCCATCTCACTGCCTCCCACTGGTGTCTAGACCTTGCTCTGCATCCCCTCTCCCCTGGCTGGGGTGGCTGAGCTCTCCTGACTTCCGAGAAGTCCCCCTGCCCACTCCTGCCTGTGGAGAGAATGGCCTGGCTGGGGCCAAGCTGTGAAGTCCCGAATGTCCTCCTGTTCTCTCTAAGAAGCATCTCGAGACACCAGGGCACTGTGGGAATTTTTGCTCCGCTCTGGGCACCCCTCACAGGGGATCCCTTCCATCCTGGCTCCCCATGGCTGCAGCCTTGACTTCTGAGGCTCTCCTGCTGGCTACCACATAGGGCCCTACATTATGCGGGACGCAGGTGAGGGAACCATGGTATAACCCCACTTTACACGCAGGTACACTGAGGTCAGGAAATAGCAGTTACCAATGTGATTTTATGTATTTACGGAGCCCTTATTAGGTGCCTAACTTTTCTAAGTACTATCTGTGTGTTCTCATTTAATCCTCAGAACAAGCCCTGTGAAGCAGCTGGGTTGCTCGCTTTGCAGATGGGAGGTCACACAGCTGGTAGCCTAAGGGGCTCATCCTCGGGGATTGTGTTCCTCAGCACAGCCGAACTGCTCGTGAGTGGACACGAACAAGCCGAAGGGGACAAACGCATCAGAGCAGAGTTCGGGTCAGAGCCTCCAGGCTGACTCATCTCCTTGCTTTGTTAGGACAGGTGCTGAGTGCCTGCAGACCGGACATCATTAGTCCGCGTGTGCTCATGTTGGAAGTGCTGGGATAGGACACGACAACGGGAGTAGGAAACGAGGTTCCTAGCCTCACGGAGTGGCTTGTCTTAGAGAGGCTCGAGGGCAGGCATGCAGAGTGAAGACCGTACCCTGGAGTGGCCAGCAGGGCTCAGCCTGGCCTTCAGATGCTGCTGTCCCTGCCTTGAGACTGCAGACCCTACTGTGCCCCCAGGCGGAGGGGCTCTGGCAATCTGACCTGAGTCTCCTCCTCCTGCCTCACCTCGCCACCCCTTAGGAGCCTCCCCCTGACCACCTGATGAGAGGGAGGAGGCAGGTGAAGCAGGATCCCAGGGGCCCCCATACAGGGTGAGTCCGGGAACTCGCCGGGGCAGACCCACCTTGATGACAGCATTGTTGTCGTCCATCAGTGTGTCTGTCACCTCCACGTGGTTCTCCTCCACCACCTTCTGCAGCACCATGCGGAAGGTCCCGATGAGCCTGGGGACGGCAAGGGAGACATGGCAGTTTCACACGAAGAGGCCAGAGGGAGGAACGGCCATCCCCCAGGGCTATGACCGGCTGGGGAGGGGGCTGGAGGGACAGAGGGCGTGCTTAGGCTCCAGGCTAAGCTTGGAGAAGGTGAACCCAGGACCAGGGCTGGTCCTGGACAGGCAGCATGTCTGCGAGGGTACGTGGCCCCTGATGAGTGTGTGTGGTTGTACATGCGAGACCCATTTCCCTGGGAGAGCTCATGGGCAGTGAACCCCCTTGGGAGATGTCCTCAGATGGGGGCTGGGTACCCCCTGGCTTGTGATCCTTGAGGATGTGGAGTTGGGGTTCAGCTGAGCCCCTGCCCAGATGCCCAGCGTGGAGGTTGTGGGGAAAGGACCACAGGTTCCTGGACACACAAACACCTTCTGCTGCTGCCCCCCGCCCCACCGCCCCGCTAACCCCGCTAACCACAACTGAGGTTTCTACCCACTACTGACCCCACCGGGTCCCTGGTGCTCACCACCTGCATCCCACAGGCCCACAGAGGGCAAGGGCCCATCTGGTTGCAGGATCCCCACATTCCCACATGACGGCAGGGAGGGGAGCACAGTGCTATGAG
Organism: Enhydra lutris kenyoni; assembly: GCF_002288905.1. Taxonomy (NCBI): domain Eukaryota; kingdom Metazoa; phylum Chordata; class Mammalia; order Carnivora; family Mustelidae; genus Enhydra; species Enhydra lutris. The sequence continues at coordinate 2,322,865 of NW_019154119.1, read as the reverse complement.
CAGCACAGTCCTGCGGTCGGAGGCTGGGACCAGGAGCCTGGCTCGACACCAGCCCGTTACCTGCTTCCCTGACAGCCAGACTCTCTCAGTCCGGCTTCTCTTAAGGGGAGCCAGTAAGCCCTGCTTCTCCGGGTTGTTTAGAGAGCTGAGCTCCTCAGAGCTCCTAGCACATCCCCAGCACTCCAGAAGCGACCTGGTGGGTATGCAGGGGTGTCACTCTGCTGGGAGCCTCTCCGGGGGATGGGGTGGGGTGGGGAGGAGGGAGCTATGTTTCCTACTTCCAGCCTCTAGCTGACATTTCCAGCACACGGGAGATCTCGGTATCTGCGGGCTGAATTAACGAACAACAGTGGGTACCTTATACATGCTGACTGGGTTGACTTGAACCCCACTTCCCCCTACGCTTAAAAGGTTATTGCTCTGGGAGGGAACAGGGTACTGAGCGACATCCTCACACGGTGATTCCACAGGAGAGATTAAAACGTTCAACCGTTTCTGGTTGAAGCTGCAGATGCTGAGGGGAGGCCCCACAGGGTGTGAGAGCCGGAGGGGCCTTGGGGTTCCCCGGTGCTGCCCTTGATTTACAGAGGAGGAAAGTGAGTCAGAGAAAGCGGGAAGGGTCGCAGCTAATAGCACATCCAAGCGATGTGAGGCAAGGGGCGAATTCTGACTTTGACAGGTCGGATGTCTGTTCTCTCCTGAGGAACACAGAGGGTGGATACTGTTTAAAAAAAAAAAAAAAAAAAGCCTCCCATCCGTGTGAGGGGAGGAAGTGGCAGGAGCAGTTCTCGTGGACAAACGTGAAATACTTGCCTCCGGAGCTCAGAGCCCTATCCACCAGCCATCCTGCCTCCCCGAGGGCAAAACTCTTCCTGCCACTCCTCCCCTGGAAAGCCTGCCCAGGTTTCTGGGTGCTTCTCAGGCCCAGCCCAGCGGAGGTCTCCTCCCTGACGGTGTCCTGTCCTCTCCTGGGCTGGGGGCTGTGTCCAGAGAGAAGTTCAGGCAAGGGGTCGGGAGAGCTGGAGCAGGTGCCCCTCAGTCCCAGTTTTGTCTTTATGACACGAAGAGGGGGGTGGTTTCACAGCCCCTGTTCTGTGTACACATTCTAACAGACTGGAGTTATGAAAAAATGCCGGTCTTTTGGCAGCTTCACCTCTTTTGGTTTTAAATCAGTGGTTTTTGAACTTCAGGATACACAGAATCTTCTGGAGGGCTTGTGAAAACAGAAATGACTGGGACATCCCCGTTCTTGGTTGTGGTGGGCACTGTTTAGCAACTGGCCGGGAGAGGACAGTCCTGACTCAGAGCTCCTGACCATGTCTATGCTGCCAACACTCCCGCCATGGCCAATTTCAAGCTTCCAACGTGGGGTCACTGAACTCACAGAGAAGGGCACTGTCTGTTCCTGGGAGCCGGTAAGAGCCAGCCCCAGTCACCACTGGCTCCCCTCGCAGCCCCCGAGTCTGATGTGGTGGGGTGCGACCGAGAAGAGGTATTTACATGTTTCCAGGTCGTGCTGATAATGCCGGCTGGGGGGCGCCCTTTGAGAATCCCTGTCCACTAGTGCCCTTTGCCAAGGGGCCTTTTAGTGCAAGTAGGACCCACTGAGCCCCTGCTGAGTGTGGGCACTCAGGCCCCTTGCACAGCAGAGGATCGGCAGAGATGCTGCAATATGACAAGAGACCCCCAGGGGGCAGGATGGAGCCATTCCCCTGCCCCCCCCCCCCCCCCCCCCCCCCCCCCCCCCCCCCCCCCCCCGACCCTCCCCAGCATCCTGCAAGTAAGTGCTCACTGAGGTCAGTCTCGGACCTTAGACTTAGAGGGCCCAAGAGGAGGGCTTGTCAGCATTTCACTAAGGAAGAGCCCTTCAGCATCCTCCCTGACTCCTGCTCTCCACCCGCTGCTAGACACTCTGTGGCGGGGATCTAACCACCCCACAGCCGCTCTCGCTGCTTTCACCACACTTACTATGTGGTCCGCCTCCTGGAAGATTCCGCACTCAGCACGACCTGGTCTGAGACTTGTCCACACACAGACTAAGTGCCCTCCTTAACAAGAGCAGTGTGGACAGCAGAAAGTGGCTGGGCTCTGGAGTCAGACAGAGGTGGGTTCGCCCTGTGGGCAGCTGTGTGACTTGGCTAGCTCTCCAACCCCTCTGAACCTTGCTTTTCTTCCCATCTCCTCAGAGGAGGTGATACTACCTGCCTCGCTGGGCAGCTATGAGAGCAGTCAAGGGAAAGCCCTCTGATGTTGTCGCACGCAGAGGCCTGCCCCTCCTCCTCCCGTGACCGTGACCATGGGGTTCGCTGTCTGGAGGGCCCACATGGTGCTGGTCTTCAATGCAGGGTAGGCTCTGGGGCCAGGTGCACAGCCTCATGGAGCCAGGGTCTGTCTAGGGCCCAGAGGGTAAGGCTAGGACCCTGGGACCCAGGGGGTGGTTTGGGGGGGCTTTCACGCCCAACAGTTTCCCCACAGCTTCAAAACAAGCGTCTTAATACTGTTTCCCACAGAATGTCACCCCCAAACCCCCTCCTAGACATTCTTTGAGGAGGGAGCTGGTGCAGGAAACCTGAGCTCCGGCCTGTGCGAGGGCTCCCTGTCCGCCCTGGCCCCCATATGTCCAGCCTGGCTGCAGACTTAGTGAGCTCTGCCTGTTGCCTTTCCTCTGGGGGTGGGGGGTGGTCAGCACAGACAAGCTGCCTGGGAGGCTGAGCGTCCCAGGGTGACCGGGCGAGGTGGGCTCATGAGACCTTGGACAGCAGCGTCATTTCTCTGGAAAGTGGAGGTGTGAGGCCATTCATGCTCTGGGAAGGACACTGGCCTGGGGGTCAGGAGGTCTGAGTCAAAGACAAGCCTTGCCCTGCCCTTAATGTGTGATCGTGGGTGAGGACCCTTGCTGGGCCCGTTTCCTCAAGTTAGGTGAAGGAGCTGGGACCTGACTTTCTGTCCTCTGATAGCCTCCCTTATGTGGCCCACTGAAGTTACCCATCTCAAAAAGGGCACCCACCAAGTGGCCCACAGCTGCCCAGGAGGCTGGGTTGGCCCCCAGAGTGGCCAGATGCACTGGGCAGGGCAGCAGGAAGGGGGCCTCAGGCATGGATGAGCCCAGAGACTGACCACAACAGAGCGGCAGTCAGGCACCAGGACCCGTCAATAATTCATCGCTTTCCCCTGGGAGCCCATGTCAAGTGCCCAAGGCTTGGCCAGGCCTCCACTGCTCTCCTGGCTGCTGAATTATTCAGAAGTCCCAGGAGACCGGCACTTGCGGCAGGCTGTTCTCCACCGGCGATTCTGGACAGGGAAAGGGGGACACATAAGATCCTCTGGACCTGACAGGAGGTTTCTGAAGGAGGACCGTGTTCAAGGCAGACTGGACAGATCTGGGGTCTCCTGGTGATCACAACTCGCTTCCTCCTGGCAACTCCTCCTACCACTGGGGAAGAGCCAGTTCCCAAGCCACCATCTGCTTCTAGAATGAGTCTCTTTCTCTGAGATGGGGGTAATGAGATCAGGCCCATAAACTCTTGGGTGGAGCAGGGAGGGTGGGGAGAGAGTGAGAAGGAGAGAATTTGGTTAGTAACTCCCCTGCTCTATCTCTCGCTTGTTGGCATTTCAGAACAACTAATTGAAGCCTAAAGTTTCAGTGTGTTCACTGGGATGGTATTCAATTTCCCAATTTAACAAATACTTCTGATTTGTTTATAGCAAGCGTTTTGATGTTTCTAAGGGTTTCCAGCATTTTGGTGACTCCAGCGCCTTTCACTGTAAAGAACGTACTAATCTCAATCATGTCAGTGGTGTCCATACTCACATACCCTGGTTTTCTGGGAGGTCCAGGAGAAGGAAGACAGGCATCCTAGCCCCAGCCCTGCCACTGTCCAGGGGCCTCAGTAGCCTCTCTGAAGACTCAGTTTCCCCATCTGTGCAGCGAGGGTTGCACTGGCTATGTTCTGAGGTTCCTGGAAGCTCTGACATCTGCTTGTGGGTCCCTACTGGGGTGCCTGGATGTCTCTCCTGGCCCTCGGCTTCCAGTTCTTCCTTTTCCACACCCACTTCGGTCTGTGTCCCTTCTGTTCTTGTTTCTTCTATCCTTAGAGGTCACCCAATCACTCACCCTAGGGAAGAAGGTTTTGCTTCATCTTGGGGGCACCTGGTGGGGTGTCTCACTAACTTCTGTTGTGGATACTATCGCTGGATTGATGCTGCTGGAATGATGTGATACCCCAAGAGGCCAAGGGGCAGCCTCTCTGCCCTGAACATCTTCCCTTGTGGCCCTGCCAGCGGGCCTGAAAAGCCCACACCCCAAGCTCAGCTGAGATGATGTTGTGGGTTCGCCATAAAAATCACAGAATCATTGAACCATGTGTGGTTCAGCCCAGTTCAAAAATTCCCATTCAGAAATCCCCTCCACAACATTGTGGTCTACTCCCCCTGCTCAGCCTCTCTCAGTGATGGGGAGCTTGCTACTTCCCAACAGCTCAATGGTTGGAGAACTTTGGCTACCTTTCAGCTGTCTACTGTCTCCCAGCAATGCAGCCTGGTTCTGGTCCTGCCTCTGGGCACACATCTCTCTTCCCTCTTCCAAATGGCAGAAAACCTTCTTAGGGGACAGGCATGGTGACTTAATCTCTCATTTCTGTACCTTCAGTGACTAGCACAGTGTCTGTCTGGTACAGAATATTTGCTTAGTGAATGTTTGATGAGTGGTTGAAAGAGTGAATGGTTGGATGGATGGACAGAAGGATGGATGGAAGGAAGGATGAATAGAAGTAGGATGAATGGAAGGATGGACAGTAGGATGGGTGGAAGGATGAATGGATAAAAGGATGGTTGGATGAATGGATGGAAGGATGGATGGATGGATGGATGGAAAGATGAATGGGTAGAAGGATGGAAAGGATGAATGGAAGGATGACTGTATGGAAGGATGAATGGATGGATGGATGAAAGGATGGATGGAAGGAAGGATGAATGGAAGTAGGGATGAATGAAAGGAAGGATGGACAGTAGGGTGGATGGAAGTATGAACAGATAGAAGGATGGATGGATGGAAGGATCGATGAAGGATGGATGGATGGATAGATGGAAGGATGAATGGATGGAAGGATGGATGAGTGGATGGATGGATGGATAGATGGAGGATGGATGGATGGATGGATGGAAGGATAGATATATGGATGGATGGACATGTCCTCTGTGATTTCTCTTTGAGGCTCTCATCTCCTCATCAGATTTAAAGTCCCTTCTCCTGGCAATCCAAGGAGCTGCCTACTAGTATTCTCTCCATCCAGTGTGAAGACCATGGAACCTCATCTCTCGCCTCTTCTTCTCTGATTGATCTACTTCTTTTAATATGAGCAAGGATTAGGTCAGCTTTTCTTTTGTTTGTAGTCTCCTCCCACTGTCAAGTAATACTGCCCTCTCATTGGGTAGTATCCCCAGGCTTTTCTGGACATGTTGCTGTTCAGCCATGACCCCCTCTAGCTGGTATAAAAACAATTGGTTTTAAATCTCCAAATGAGACTTTACATTTATTCTACCTAGCCACCGTTCCAGACTGTTCGAATCATCCTGAATTCTGCTTGTTGCCCAGAGAGACGGATGGGAACTGCTTTAACTGAAACCTCAGTAGTGATAGAGCTCATGCGGTAGGTGTGCCTCACTGAAGCCCCGTGGGGGTGGGCACTTGCTATCCTCAGAGCCTAGTTCAGTGCCTGACACAAGGTAGGCACTTAGCAAACATTTGGAAGAATGAATGAATGAACGGGTATCTATTTAATTCTCACAGCTTCCTTTGAGGTAAATACCTCTACTTCCTACAGGCTGGTACACTGAACTCAGAGAGATTCTGTGTAACCAGCTCAGGGTCACACAGTAGATGACTGAGCTCAGAATCTGAGACCAGGCTTTCCTGACTCCCAAACCACTGCACCAAACTGTCTCAGAGCTTCTCAGTCTCCCTGCATGTGGCAAGTTTGCCCTCAAGGCTACTGATGATCTATTCGAGTTCATGATCCGCCATTCTGTTAACTTCTCTGCTGGGTAACAGTCACCCAGGACAGTGTAAAGCGGGAGACTTAAAGAAGGCGACAGGAAGCTGAGATGGGGCTGGGGACAGAAGGAGTGGATGGGAGGGTAGGGTGTTCTTGGCTGACAATGATTGGGAGGGCTGAGGGACTCTGAGGACGGCAGGAGAGAGCAAGGAGGGGGCTCTTCAACAGTCAATCCAGGTTAGGCGGTGGGTGTAACGCCCCCTTTAAGCCCAAGGGACAGGGTAGCCCAAGGAGCAGGGCAGGCCCCTAACCCCTTCAGGCCCCACCTCTCCCATCCCCCACTTACTTGTTGCTGAAGACTTTGCTGTAGTTGAAGATTTGAATCTCAAGTATCTCATTGCTGTCGATGCTGCTGGCCACTGGCCACCGGAAGGTCTAGGGAGAGAGAGACAGCTGTGGCCTTAGAAGGAAACGACAGGGTATGAGGAATAGGAGGCGGATCCCTGTTAAGGTGGCCCTCCGAATCGACCCAGTGCTCCACAGGGATAAAGTCCACACCTAGACTCTCATCTAATTCCAACCACCTCCTGGTAACGTGGGTATTGTGACCCAGTCCTCTTTCAAAGATGGCGCTCAGAGACTTCCAGTGACCTACTCAAGGTCCTTTGGTGAGTGCAAGGACCTAGGGCTAACCAGGACCTCTGAGTCTCAGCCCAGTTCCTGGGGTACACTCAGGAGTGGGTGGTGCGACCAGGCTGGAGTGGGCTCTGGGGTAACAGCAAGGATCGTGGGCATGGGCTTGCTTTTTGCTGTGTGCGGAGTGGAGCTGCAAGCTTCCGGCTTTCTCCTCCCAGAATCATTCTGGCCGGTTCAAGCTCTGCCTTGAGCGGGAGGTCCTGTCCCCGCACACCCGCCCCCCCCGCATTCAGGTCAGATCACCCCCTCACACTGGCAATGTTAACTCTGGGGACAGACTTCAGCTGTTTATTGTTATTAGGGTCAGGCCCACAAAGGGGGGGCGGCCTGTTTCCAGCATGCTGTTTCTAATTTACCTTCACCACATCTATCTTGGCTTTTTTTTTTTTTTTTAAGATTTTAATTATTTATTTGTTAGAGAGAGAGAGAGAGAGAGAGAGAACGAGCAGGGGAGGCAGCAGGCAGAGGGAGAAGCAGGCTCGCTGCTGAGCAAGGAGGCTGACGTGGCATTTGATCCTAGGACCCCGAGATCATGATCTGATCTTGTCTTCATTATTCAATCGATAATAATGATGAGCAGGAAGTTGAGTGGGATTTTTCCTGATGCCCTAGACATGGCAAGGAGGGCCCAAAATAGAGGCTAGACGTGCTAAGGACCCCATCCTCTAAAGAGAGCTGCCAGTAGGCTGAACCAGGCTCCTGCCTCAGGACTTCCTCAAAGGCCTCTCACCCCCAACAGCACCCCAGCGCTCCTTCTTCCTGGGGTGTAAAGACTGCGGAAGGGAAAGACACCAATAGTCATATCCTAGGCCCAGCGTTTTTGTGGCTTCTTCCTAGAAGAATTGCTCAGACAGGTCGAGGCACCTACAGGAAGGGAAGCCTAGCATGTAAGTTCCCAATGACATCTGCCAGGGCAGTAGACTTGCTGGTCTGTCCCCCAAGCCCCTAGGGAGCCCTGCAGGCCACCTTGGGCAAGGCAGTGGTCATAAGGAGCCTGACATGCCACCGCTAGGTGCCTTAAGTATGTGACTTCTGCTCTGTGGGGCCAAGGGCGTGCTGCAAAGGGGAGCCATGCTCAGCAAGCGGGCTGACCTTCCACCCCAGCCGGCCCTCCGGTGGAGGGGTCCTCAGCCTGGGTGAGGCTGTGCGGCTCTGTGCCCCGTGGTGGGAGCTAAGGTGGGGTGGAGTCAGGGAATCCGTACCGTGTGGGGAGCTGGGCTCAGGTTGCCCACAGGAGCCCCCACATGGTGCTCTCTGAGACAGCCTGCGTCTGCAGGCCGGCCATGCTGACAGCCTCCAGAGCTGGCTGGAGCTCGTCCGAGAGGCTGTCACGCCACAAGGAGGGTCCACGTCCATGGCAGGGCCCCCAGAATCAGACCACGTCCCCCACCTTTGGCTGGAGCGGGCAGAGGATGCCAAGGGCCAGAGCTGGCATCCCTGTCCCACTCGGGGTCTGGAACCACAAGCCCGACAGAAGCGAGAAGACCAGGCCCGGGCTCTGAGAAGATGCTGGACTGGAATGACAAGCCTTCCTGGGCTGGACTGTGAATAACGGAAGACGACCAGAAAGCTCTGTGCTCTGCTCACGACGCTGCTGAGAGATGGTACGGACGGGGACTTTGACACAACAGCCAGAAGGCAGTGACTTCCAAACTTGTATCATTTTCGTTCCCCTCCCAATCCAGAATGCCCAACAGGTAAGAAATAAACAATCACGATAGGCATCTTAATGATAATCTGAATAATAGCTCTAGTATTCAGTATTAAGGTAGTAATTAGTATTAAGATAGTATTAAGTAGTATTAAGATAGTAATCTTAATTATAGCTGCCATTTGTAGAGAACTTTCCATCGTGTTGAAATGTTGAGGGGGCTGAGTGGTTTAGATGCACTAATTCATGTAGTCTTTCCTCCAACCCAGCGGGCTGCTCCCATGTTCTCTGTTTCACACGCAGGCCTCACAGAAGGAACACAATTCAGAGAACCCTGTCATTGGTGACTGAGCAGGCCCTGGGGGGCATCGGAGAGCGGGTCCTGAGAGCCATTCTAAAGCTTCCATCTCCCAGACTGGGGGCCCAGGGTTTTGCGGGGGGCGCCGGGCCAGCTTGACAGGTTGCCACACGGTGTGGGCAGGGCCTGGCTGGGGAAAATGGCCTCACGTTGCTCTCTCAATCCCAACCAGGATTCAGCTGGAGTGGGCAGGTGTGAGAGAGGACGAGGCATCGGAAGGAGGTGGGGTTGGAGGCCGGGGAGGGAGAAGGTTCTGAGTGGGGCCTGGGGAGGACTTTGGAGGCTATGGACACAGATGGGCCGGCTAAGCAGGCGGCCCAACCTGGGGCCCGCAGGCCTCGTAAAGCGGCTTTTGCTCCTGCTGTCTGCCCGCCTCTAGCCCAGCTAAATGTGTGGTTTTCTTAATGAAGTTGCTTGTAATTGAGCTGCAGGGAAATAAGCTAGCTCCTGAGCTAGCAGCTCAGCAGCCACAGCGCCAACGGGAGAGGCCTGCGGAGCCTCTGAGATTTTGGTTTCTGTGGGATGAAGAGGGTGGGAGTTTGCTCCACCTGAGGGTGTGCGGGTGGGGTCTTGACTTTGGGAGGAGAGGAAGATTAGGAGAAAAGGGGGGTCGCTGTGGCCGTGGCGCCAAGACAGGAAGGGGCGCTGAGCCGAGACATGAATGAGGGGAACCCAAAAGATCAGCGGAAGTCATTGTGAGGAAAAGGGACCCAGAGCAGGAAGCTGCTTGGGACTTTTGCTTGCTCACCGCCAGGCACTGACTTGCCTAGGGATTGGGGTGCAGTTTCTGGGCAGGGAGTGGTGACGGAATCCGGAGCTGGTCGCCATGGGCAGATGTGCCAAACAGAGCATAGGGGGCTCTGGGCTGGCTGCCCGCATGGGAGACTCTGCAGGAAGGGCCTGGACTAGCAGCATGGGGGGCCATTTCCAGAATGTACCACATTCAGTGTTTCCGGGAAGGAGCCCCAGGAGGAGGGGACAGGAGGAGCAGATGCTCCAGCAATGGGGTGGGCAGGGGCCAGTGACTGTGGAGGGCAGGGACTAAGGCCGCCCCAGGGGCTTTCACGTGGGAAGAGACTAGTCCTGACGGAGTTCGCCAGATTTGCCTCTGACCCTCTCCGTGCTCGCTTCCTTCTCTGTCTCTCATGCCAACCCGGCCCTTCTCTGCTCTTCTCTTCTCCTGGCTGCCCTGCTTTCTGCTCTGACCGGCTCCATTCTGACCTTCTTCAGTTTCTTTCCGGGTCTCTGTCTCTGTCCTTCTCTCAGGGCTTCTCCATCCTACCTACACCCTTGAATCGCTTCCGGAAGCTTTCAACACTCCCTCGGCCCAGGCTACATTTCAGAGTGATTTTACTGTGTCTTTGGGGGTCCCAGCATGGGATGGGAGAACTCCCAGGTACCCGTGTCCCCGCCACACCCCGCCCCCACCTGGCTGTGGCTGAGCCGCATTTCTAGCCCTGCCTCCTGCTCCCGGCAAATACCTCCTGAGCTCAGGAACGGCGGTGAGCAGGACAGCCCTGGCTCTGCCACAACTCATCTTTGGGGACTGCAGGCCACTCCTGGCATGGGGCTCAGCTCCCTCGTGGATAAAACGAGGGTGACCACACTTCCCTCACGGGGCTATTGGAAGAACCCAGTGAGATCACACAGGTGGACTTTGTAAGGGACACAACACTGCAGAAATGAGAGGCGTGACTTACTTTGTTTTATTTTGCTTTTCCTTGTGGGGTCTTTCTACCAGAATGCCTGGGGCTGACCCTCGCCCCTCCCTGACCCTCCACCATCTCTCCCTCTCCCTCCATCGCTCTCTAACCACTTCTGCCTTGGTCTGTTGATGTCCTGTTTCTCTTTTACCAGAAAAAAATGTTATTTCTCATTGCTTTCTCACTTTTTGCCATTACTTCCTTTCCACCAGTTGGGGGGATGTGTACTGACGTGTATGGAGGGCCGTAGGACCATGGGGCGGGGGCTGTGGGGAGACTTGGGGCTCCCGGACCTGTGCACATCCCCTCAGAACCCGGAGAACACATCTGGGTAGAATTCAGTACTTCTCAGAGCGCTCTTTGCTAATAACCCAGGCTCACAGCAACATGGCCCAGATGGGCTTCTTCTGGACCTTGGGGTGTGGAGGGTGTGAGAGGTGTTGTGGGACACATAGCCAGTTGGTGGTGGACAGGATTGGAACTCAAGTCTCCTAATACTTAGCTCGGGCTTGGCCCCACCCTGCACCCGCTCCTGAAGCCAGAGAGATTAGCTGAGGTTGACACTCAGAGGGGGCCTGTGGCTTGGACCATCCTTCTAGGTTGACAGCATCAAAAATGTTTATTTATTGAGCGCTGACCCCGCATTGGCACCACACTTTGCACATATTCTAGAATTCAGTGCCCACTTCACAGGTGAGGGAACTGAGGCTCAGAGCAGACTTGCCCAAAGCAATTCAGCTAACAAGTGGTAATGTAGCTTCCTAGTCGAGATAAGAGCCTGGCCCTCTCAGAAGTCAACGACCGGGTACAGAGGTCGAAGCCACCGTGCTGGAGAGAGCGTGTGGAGAGAGGGCCCGGAGAAGGCGAGGCCGCAGGGAGACGCAAGGTGCCCCAGACAACAGTCAGCGCCAACCGCGCTCCCAGTTGGGAGGCAGAGCCACCCATCTGAGCCCCGCCAACCGCAGGATCACGGGAAGCCCTACAATGTGGAGAATGCGGTGGTTTGTTCCGCGGCCTAGATGACTGTGACTTTCCCCCCTGCTGTCTCTCTAAGAGTCAGACTCAGGTCAGGGAGGCCTGACACCAGTGGCAGAGGTGGGCTCCATGACCCAGGCTTTGCCTCTCTGCACACCGATGCTGGGCTCCCTCTCCCTGGGTTGCTGTGTGAGCTCCAACGGGAGCTTGACCGTTGCTCTCAGAGCAGCTCAGAGCAGGAGCAGCGTGGACAGGCCCAGTTCTGTCTCATTCACCGAGGTCTCCCTCCACCCGGCATAGGGCCCGGCACACAGTAGGCACTCAACAAATGGGCCTCGGATGGCTGCCTGGGCTGCCGGTGGGCGAGCTCAGGTGGGCTAGTTCACCTCTCCACGCCTCAGCTTACTCTTCTGTAAAGGGATGGTGGCAGTCACTGTACTGTTTCTTGGGCCGATTATGGGGCTGGTGAAGTGCAGAACCTAGCACGGAACCCAGCCCAGGGTAAGAGGGCGACCAACATGGCGGTGACAGTAGTCACGCTCCGTGTATGTTAGTTCCAGGAGCCAGGGCAAGGACTGGCATTCTTGGGGATGGCACCCCAGGGACTGCTGGAGGCTTCAGGGAACAAGGGGCCTCTTTCCAGCCGGAAACAGCACCAGCATGATTCCCTTCCCATGACCACAACAGCTCAAAGTTGTGTCTTCAGTTTCTGAGGTTCCCTGCATGCTGGTGGGCCAGAGACTGGGCCAAGGGAATCCACACAACATTTCAGATTCCATGCCATGTCAGCCTCCAGACACTCCAGGGGACTCTGATGGTAGCTAAGCCGAGCACAGCCACTCAAGATGTAACCAGCCAACAAGCCCCATTCAGAGCAAATGTTTTCTGAACACCTTCAGGGTTTGCTGAAACTTCCCCGTGCCAGGCTTTGTACATGGCACTGTGGCCAGTACGGAACGCAGGGGTGTTTCCTAGTTCTATGGGAGCTCCTGGATAGTTCTGGAGACACAAACCTGAAATTGCCGCCCGTAATAGGAACATTGAGAGAAGTAAGGTGGCAAGTGTTAGAGACAGGAGGAGGACAGGAGGACCTCTCTTCAGAGGAGGGGCCTCAGGATCCCTGGGAATGTGAAGCCATGACCTAGATCGCCAGCTCACAACTTGGTCCTGACCTGGCAGGTGCTGGCCAGAGTGACAGAGTTGTGCATCTTATCAGCCCCAGAGATCTGGGACCCATGGAAAGGTTTCCCTGATGCAGGTTGGAGAATGACCTGAATTAACCTGAGCCTCATCACTGACTAGGTCTGGAACCATCCTATATCAGCAAGATGATGAACTTAAAGGGACAGTCCTCCAGATCTGGGGAGTGGGGGTGAATTGGAACATGCTGCAAAGCCTTAGAATTCAATGGAAAGAGAGTATCTTGGGAATTTAAAGACCCAAGACTCAAGTTGCGTTCATTCTTTTGTTCATTCTTTCCTTTGGCAATATTTCCTGTGCCCTGTGCTGGGTGCCGGGCCCCTGATGAACAAGACAGGTGCATTCCTGGCTCCACGGAGCTCATAGCCCATGACTTCCATGTACAGGTGCAGCGGGCAGGTGAGCCCCTGGCCTCCCCACCCCCAGGCTGATGACTTCTCCCTCTTCTGAATCCAGAAGACCCATGGTCCATCTTTGTCTGTACTGGGTCCATCTCCCCACTGGACTGGGCCCCTTGAGGGCAGGTTCATTTTGCAAGTGACCACAGGCTCTGGAATCAGGTAGAGTTGGGTACAAATCCTGATTATGGCTACTTATCACCTGGAATGATCCTAACCCAGGGAGTTAGAATGCTTGTGTGAAGCTCTCAGCCCATCCTGCTATACGCTAGGTACCCAGGATAGAGCAGCTCTTCTTCTCATTCCTGCAAGTTGCTGCTGTGGCCTCCCGTGTGGCCTCCGGTCCACGTGGGCCTGGCTTAGAGCCAAATCAGACTGCCTTGGGGTGGGCTCCTTGTGACCACTCTCATCCCCCCAGGGCAGGGGTCTCTGCTAGCTGCTGGCTGGGCATAAAGTCTGTCCTCACCCCCACCCCTGCCCTCCAGAGCTCTAGGTAAATGGAGGGTCTCAGGTTCCAGCCTCAGGGAAAGGAGATACCCCATCCAGGTTCTGTTTCCACCCATTGTTGTCCGAAGCATTATCTTTCTTCCAAGGCCGCTGCCTCCCCACTCAGGTTCCTCGGCGCAGCCCGCAGCAGCCCCTCTCACCCTTGTCTGGGCAGAGAAGGGAGAGACATTTGCTATCTTGTCTTCTATCTCATTTTTCAGCCATGCATCTGTCCCACAAGGCGGGCAAAACAGGGAGTATCTCCCCATTTTACAAAAGGAGAACCTGAGGCCCAGAGAGGTTGAGTGGCCTGCCCAAGGTCACAGAGCTTGTTCATACCTCAGTGAGGACCGTAGACCCATTCTCATGACTCCTAGGCCCATGCGCTTTGTACCTCCCTGAGCGGGTTCCCGAAAGCTCTGGGCACAGTAATGTGAGAAAACAGACTTTCTGAAAAGCCAAGAGATTTTCAGAAGTTTAGCAAGGGACCGATGAGATTCTTTTTGCAAGCTTGTTCTAGAACCACAGATGGGCTGTTTCTTCCAGGGACCAGCAAGGAAGTTTAGGACTTGTCCACCCCAGTCTGGGGAGACAGGTGTAATGCCGGCAGTTTCAGGCTCTCTCTGGGGGGCGAGCTGACACAGGCCCCTGGGCCCTCCTTGACAAGGGATGGAGGGCTGCTTCCCCTGCTTGGCAGGAGTGCCCTGCTGGCCAGTGGCAGCCAGACTTCTGGCCACTTCTCAGAGGGAGGAGTGGTGGCAGGGAGCATGGGAAGACCCCCAAACAAGGCCTTGCAAGGATGTTGGGGGGTCAGGCCCAGGAGCAGCTTCCTGCTGCTGCATCCGGAGTGGATTTAGAATCTAGGTGAAGTGTGGACTTAGAGCCCTGGCTTTGCTACTTCCAGCCCCTGGGAAGATACACCCTCTCTGAGCCTGAGCCTCACCATTGGCTGGTTGCTGTGGAGACAGCACAGAAGCAGTGCTGCTTCCGGAAGCTGCCGCCATGATTGTCAGATGGGGTTTCCCCAGGGAAGTGATGGACAAGTCCCTGCAGTGTTGGGGGAGGAGGATGCTGAGCTTTGCCAGTCACTCAGCATCCTGGGCCCCCATTCCATGAACTGCCAGTGGGTTCCCCACAGTGATGACCAGAAACTTCCCAGTCAGCTCCTGGGTGGGTGGGACTTTCCCCAGTGAGGACCCCTTTTCCCCATCTTGGGGCTACTCTCTGACTCTGGCTATGTGTTTTGCCTATTACTCCCTGGCTTGGGCCCCTCCCCAATCTCTCCCTATGGATCCAGAGGCTCCCCCATGCCCGAGTTCCTGCATGGAACTTCAAGCACCATTGACCCCATCTTCCCCTCTGGGGTAGCCTAGCCTTGCACACGGGAGGTGCTCAGAATGTGGCCCCGTGCTTTACTTGGGGCTGGTAGGAACCGAGTATTCACTTGCCCCATGTTGGGCAGCACTGGGGAGAGGAAGGACATGGTGATTAACTTTGAATGTCATGTATACCTGTGGCTCAGGTGTCCCAGGGTGCGGTTCATGGAAAGGGGTGGCAGCGCCCTTTCAAGGGGCATCAGGTTGCTCACCAGCTGAGGCCTGGACAGACAAGTCCCTGGGGAGACTTGACAGGAAACAGGGAATCAGATGCTCTGCCTGGAAGATTGGGGGCAGAGACCCAGGGAGGCAGGACTGTGAGGGATTGAGTCAGGCTGCCTGTGTCTCCATTCAACCAACCCCTCCTCTCAGGGCCCTGACTGATAAAACGGGGAGAGGAAGGAAGCCTAGGTTGCATAGTGGGGCAAGTCCGAGGCCAAGATGCTGGCATAGTAAGTAGCCATGGTCCACTGTCACCATCACCTTTCATTTTGTTCATCATTTGACAAAGAGACCTCATACCTATCATCAGTCCCATTTGACAGATGAGTCACAGAGGCTTAGAAACAATCTGAAAGTCACACAGCCAGGAGGGGAGACATCTAGAACAGAACTGTTCTTGGGGAGGGCACAGCCTGCTGGCTGTGATGGTCGACGGTTACTCTTGAGCACAGGAGAGAAGGTCAAAGTCTTGCTTCTCTGTGCTTGCAGCTCTGGGGCTACAGACATAGCCACACTGTGTGGGATGGGCCCAATGTGAGGAGGAGGCAGAGGTTCTGGGTGGCCCCTAAGCCTGGTGGCTGCTCAGCTAAGTACCAGGTTCAGAGGAGACAGTCAGCCCTGAGGCCCTTCCCAACCCAGCTGAGCCAAAGAGAAGAAGCAAAGCCCAAGAAAGAAGGGGTAAGCTATTCTGGGGGTCACAGCAGAGCTCCTGTTTCATGCCAGGATGGTAACTTAGGACCGCTGGTTCTCACCCCAAAGTCAACCTCGGGGAAACTCTAGAAGCAAGAGGGAAATACGGATTCTAGGAAGTAACAAACAAATAGACAAACAACTTTGAGAAACAAGAGACCAAAGCCTCTTTGAGCTGATCTGTGTTGGGGGAGGATGGAGGCTGCCCAGGGGAGGCCGAGGAGTGGGCTTGGCAGTGGGACAACGGGTGGGAGAAAATCTTCGTGAGTTCTGCTTTTACTGACCCCTGCCCTTGCTTTGGGTTAATCCTTGCCTTCTCCTTTACTGATAAAATGGTGGCAAGAACCCTAGTGGAATGAGGATTGAAAAAAATAGGTGTTCATGGACTTCTCAGTGCAACCTCAAAACTAGTTACTTAAAAATCTAGCCTGCTTTCTGTCCACCGTGTTTCTCCTTAAAGGCTTAGAGATGAGACCTTGCCTGTTTTTATGGTGACTGGGCCCCCCTCGGTGCTCACGCCTGCCCTTCCACCCTTAGGGCCTGACCCAGCTCACCTCTGATGCTTCCCCAGTACCTGTCAGCAGACAGCATAGCTGATACCAGGGGCACTTGAACTGGCCAAAGGAAACACATACTTGGAGAGACATTTCTTTTTTTTTTTTTTTAAAGCTTTTTATTTATTTATTTGACAGACAGATCATAAGCAGGCAGAGAGGCAGGCAGAGAGAGAGAGGAGGAAGCAGGCTCCCCACTGAGCAGAAAGCCCGATGCGGGGCTCGATCCCAGGACTCTGGGATCATGACCTGAGCCGAAGGCAGAGGCTTTAACCCACTGAGCCACCCAGGTGCCCCTGGAGAGACATTTCTTATAAAGGCAAGACAAGACGCTGAACAGTATATACCAACAGGGGCAGAATTATTAGACCAAATGGATCATAAAGGCATTTATTAGCGATATAAAACAAGAACAAGGAATGTTAAGAAAAAAAAGAATAAGTTAGTAAATTGGAAGATCATTTTGAAGAACTCTCTCAGAAAACAGCAGGAAAGGACCAATAGACAAAAAAATTTAAAAAACAAAGAAATAACAGCTGGAGGTAGAAGTAGCAGCATCTGATAACATGGGGTACAGAGACAAGAACAACATGAAAACTGAATGGAAGGAATATTTGAAAAAAATAATAGAGAGAGAATTTTCTATAATAAATGAAAGATGAAAAGCCTTGGATTTGAAAAGCACTCACAAAATAGAGCAAAACAGGAGAGATAAGACACCCCACAGTTAGACACATTATCATAAAATTTGAGAATATCAAAGATAAAGGAATTATACTTTTCTTTCCCAGGGAGGAAGAAATGATCCCACGCAAAAGTACAAGAACCGGATGGCCATCAGACTTCTCAACAGCAACAAGCACTGATATTTTGAAGTAAAGGGAAGAACTTTGAGCCTCGAATTTTATATCTAGTGAAAGTCTCATTCAAATTTGAAGAAATAAGAAACTGTTCTCAGATTTATAAGGCTTTAGAAGGTTGGCTACACATAGACCCAAACTGAAACTACTTTTAGAGAAAATACTCAAATAAGAAGAAAAAAAAGCCAAGAGATACTTCAAGAGATAGGAGAAGTAAAGGTGATCAGATATCTTGGTGAAGACCACTGTTGTCCTCAAAAAGAAAAAGAAGGCTAGGACAAATAAAAGAAAAGGAGAACACACATTCATAAGAACCTAGAATGAAAATTGTGTAACCTAGACAGTGTGGGCTGAGGTAGGGAAATCAAAGAGGACTAGGAGAGTATTACAATACTTGTCATGAAAGGGAACTATAATTACTGGTTTGTTTTCCAGCTATCAACAGGGATCCCTAAACGTGACCAAGGAAGGGTGACTACCTTGAAAACACAAATAGAATGTATAACTTTTCACCTAACAAAAGAAAACCTGATCTATCCCATGGAAAGCTGGAAAGGAGAAAAGAAAACAAACAAACAAAAAGGACAGTAAGTGGAAAATATAAAATAGGGTGGTGATAGAAATAAAAATCAAAATACCAATTATAATAGGTGTAAATGGATAAAATAATCAAAGCACAGAGACTCTCAGGCTGGGAGAGAAAAAAATTTTTTTTTAAGATTTTTGTTTATTTATTTGACAGAGAGAGATCACAAGTAGGCAGAGAGGCAGGCAGAGAGAGAGAGAGAGGAGGAAGCAGGCTCCCCGCTGAACAGAGAGCCCGATGTGGGGCTCGATCCCAGGACCCTGGGATCATGACCTGAGCCGAAGGCAGAGGCTTTAACCCACTGAGCCACCCAGGCGCCCCTGGGAGAGAAAATTTAATCTAAGAATATATGTCCTAGGGATGCTTGGGTGGGGGGCTCAGTGGGTTATGCGTCTGTCTTTGGCACATATCATGATCCCAGGGTCCTGGGATCAAGTCCTGCATTGGGCTCCTTGCTCAAAGGAGGGCCTGCTTCTCCTTCTACCTGCCTCTCCCCCTGCTTGTGCTCTCTCTCTCTCTGACAAATAAATAAATAAAATCTTTAAAAAAAAGAAATGCACACCCTAAAAAGACACGCTTGAATTTAAGAGCACAGAAATACTGAAAATGGAAGCAAGAACAAAGATATACCAAGAAATAAAAGAATGAAAAGAGATACACTAGGCAAACGAACCAAAATTAGCTGACATTGTAATCTTAACATCCAGCAAAATAGAAACTAGTGCAAAAAACATCATAAAAGACAAAGAGGGATATTAAGTTCCAGGAAAAGGAAAAATAGACAAGAAGATACAGCCATCATGAAGCTATAGAACTTACTAAAAATACAGTTTCCAAACACATCAAGCAACAGCTGACAGCCACAGGGAGAAACATGTGAATCAACATTTGTAGAAGTAGATTTTATTGCCATCATTTTTGAAACTGATAGATCAAGCAGAGAGAAATAAGCAGAAAAGGTGAGAAACTGAATAGTATAACTAAGAAGCTGGGAGTTACATTGCACTCCATAGAGAACCCTCCACTGAGCACATTCCTTGGGTAGAGGGGGCATTTATGATCATGAATGGAGGCCATAATCAAGGTCTCCATGAATTCTGAAGGATCGGTATCATACAGATTGGGCACTTTGATCATAATGCAAGAAAACCAGAAATGAAAAAAAGAATAAAGAGCTAACATGTCATACACATTTGGAAACTTAATAACATTCTTATATAACTTGGTTTTAAAAGAAAATCATAAAGGAATATTAAAAATGCTGAAAGGAATATAAAAAATCATAAAGGAATATAAAAAATGATAATGAAAATACTACATATAAATTTTTATAGGATGCAGCTAATACACAGCAAAATTTATATCTTTAAATACATTTATCAAGAAATAAGGAGTTAAAAATAACAGGCTTAGCCTTCAGTTCTGGGGGTTAGGAAAAGAGCCACAGAGCAAAATAAAATAAACAGGGAGAAGGGAAATAATTAAGAAAAAGGCAGAAATCAATGAAATGGTGAACAATGGAAGAGATGAATGAAGCCAAAAGCTGGTTCTTTACAGAGATTAATAAGATAAACAGATCTTTAGCAAGACTAAGAAAAACAGAGCAAAGCTAAAAATAAATGCAGTATGGAATAAAATGGAGGAAATAACTACAGGCACACACACACACACACACACACACACACACACAAAACCATTCTAAAAACAATTTTAAAACTTTACAATCAAATAGATGCTAATAAATTTGAAAACCTAGATGAAATATAAAAATATAAAAATCCAAAACTGGTGTAAGAAGACACAGAGAAATTGAAAAGGGGGTTGAAGAGGCCCCTCCCCCAAACCATCCAGACTTAGATGCCTCTACATGTGGTTCTTCCAAAAGGTGAGGGAAGAGGAAGTCTCTATTTTATGCATGTTGTTCCAGAAAATTTTATGCATTATCAAATGATGAAAATTTTACAAATGTAGCTTCAAAAATGCTGCATAGAAATATTTGGCAGTTGAATATAATAGTGTATTAAAGTATTTAACATTATGGAATATACTAAGGGAGCAAAGTTATAATTGCCTCAATAGATGCAGAAGAAACTTGAACCTTTTCAAGTAAAAACTCTTAGCAGACAAGTTAGGCAAGGTTAAATAGTAAGATCCTATAACAGCAGGTATATATGATGACAAAATTTTAGACGCACTCATTCCTTTTAATACTAGAGGCACAGAAAGGGTGCCTACTAATCACCATTACTGTCCAACATAGAACTAGGGATCATGATCAATGTTCTGTGGAAAGATAAGGAAGTAAGGGGATAGGACTGATAGGCTAGGACTGATAGGAAAGAGATCAAACCTCTTTTTGTAGATGAGATGATCACCTACATTAGAAACAGAACGAACTATGAAAACAAGTAAGAGACTTCAACAAGTTTGTCAGGTAACAGGGGGACTTCTAAAGGAAAACAAAGCATTTCTCTAGGTCAACAATAATCAACTAAAAAATGTAGTAAAAGCAAGACACCATTCATGATAACAATAAAACCAGAAAGCATCCAGAAAATAATCAAGATTGGGGCATCTTGGTGCCTCAGGTGGTTAAGCATCCAACTCTTGGTTTTGGCGCAGGTCCTGATCTCATGGGTTGTGTGATAGAGCCCTGCGTCAGACTCCCTGCTCAGTGGGAGTCTGCTTGGATATTCTCTCTCTCTGCCCCTAACCACCCCATTAAATAAATAAATAAATAAATCTTTTTTTTTAAAAAAGAGAAGAAAATCATCAAGATCATATGACTTCTTTGCAGTAAACGTAAGAGTATTAGTAAATGATGATAGATAAATTGAATAGATGCTTTATTATTATAAAAAAATTGACATCTTCCTCAATTAATTTTTTAAATCCAATGGAACTTAATCAAAATTCCAGTTGGTTTTTGGAAGGACCTGATGAACTTATTTAAAAATTGTCTGGAAGAATAAAGGTCCACAAATAATTCACCCTCAAAAAAAGAAGAGGAAACAGAGGGAATTTGCCTCATCAGGTACTAAGACATACAAAAATGCCATATTAATGAGTACAGTGTGGTAAAGTTCAAGAACAGACAAACAGATTAAAGGGATGGGATAGAAAGCTAAGACATAGACCCTAAATGGTGAGAAGGTGATTGATTGTGTAGCAAATTGGTGTTAGGAAAAGCGTTTTCTCATATGGAGAAAAATAAAACTGTACCCCTCTCTAAAACCACATACAAGGTAAAAGAAAAAAAAATACAATTATGAAATCAGAAAATGTAGGGAAATGTACCTGTAACCTAGAAGAGTGTAAAGAGGTCTTCAACAAAACTTGAAAACACACCAGGATTAAGGACTCCTAGTCAGTGAGGGGACAAAGTTCATAAATAGATGGCAGATGGAGAGAAATTTCAGTCTCTAAATCCAAACAAGGGGTCGATATCTCAGACATATAAAAAGTTACTGCAAATCAATAAGAAAAAGACAGCCACACCCACAGGAAAAAAGGGCAAAGAATATGAACAGGCAATTTACAAAAAAGGAAACTTTAAGTGTATTATTGAAAGGACAATGAAACACCACTGTTAGTCTCAGAAAGCTAAATACAGAAGGTGCAGATAAGGATTGAGAACCAGGGATCTGTATGCATTGCTGGTGGGAGTGTAGACCAGGGCAGTGCTGAGGAAGCTTAAGTGGATGCAAATCCCGTGAGCCAGCAATTTCAGGTTCTGGGGAATATTCCAGAGAAATGTTCACAGAAGTCCAAAGGCGACATGTGTAAGAATATTCAGTGCCTTTCTGATGGTTGGGGGTGGTTAGAGGCAAGCTGGAGTTTCTTCTCTGGAGGAGTAAGTAGGTAAAGGATACGCAGGATGACCAACTCTTTCGAGTAAGATGAGGATTTTTCCTATTTTATCCCTTCTGGTCTGTGTCCCAAGAACCCCCTCAGTCCCAGACAAACCAGGATTGCTGAACGCCCTCATACACGTTGGCTGTGCCCATAGACCATAAACAGGGGCAAATGATTTACTCAATCCTCTGAACCGGAGGTTCAAGGAAAATAGCTTTTTGGGGAGACACAGTGGGATAGGTAGCCTGATCGCTCTTAGATTGACGAGGGTGATGTCTCTATGAGACTGGCTTTCTGGAAGCCCAGGTGGGCTTAGCCTGAGCCCTCCATGTGCCCAGAGAACTAGGGAGAGAAGCCCCTCTTGGAGTGAGGCCGGGCCCTCAGCCAGGGCTCACTTGCAGGCCTCTGACATCTGTAGGCCCTTTCTCTGGAGAACAAAAGTTCCCCAGAGGGCAGCAAGCCATGGACTGGGACCACACTGCCCTTCTGTGGGTCAGTCACTCTGCCCTGGGCTCTCCTGGCCAGGACTTGGGAGGGGGGTCCCCCAAGGGTGTCCTACCTCATCGAAGTCAGCCACGTCCTCATAGTTCTCCAGCACCCGGGAGTAGAAGGCTTGCCCTGGTTGGGGACAGAAGAAGCTGGGGTCAGACCTCTCCTCCTGGTAGTCACCAGGACAGCACTCAGATTCACAGAGCACTCGTCACCAACCAGGGGCTCCGAGTCATGTGCTGTGCTCTCCGGGCTGAGGCAAGTGCCCACACCATCTTCTCCACCCGCCTCAGGAGCACTGTGGTGTAGGCAGATCAAAGGCCACTAGCTCCACCTTACCCATAGGGACACTAAAGTAAGAAGGGACAGTCTGGTCAGAGGCAGACATGAGAGGAGAACCCAGGACTCTTTTCTCCACCTTGTTGCTCTCTTGGTGGCTTTCTTGGCCTCCTTTTGCTGTCTCCTCAGCTCCACTGGCTTCCCCTGGCCTGCAGCTGCCCTGAGCAGAAGGCTGGTCCCCCGGGCGGTGGGCGCCCTGCCAGCTGGCCGCCCCCCTCTGTGACTCTGTCTGCAGCCAGGCTCAGGAGCTCATACCCAAGCCAGGCCCGGCCACAACCAGGACCCTCTCGCCCCGGAAGCCACGGGCCTTCCCCACCATCCCTTGCCCCAGAACTCTCTCATTCATTTTTCTGTCGGCCTCCGAGAGGAAAGCCTCAGGTGCTTTCTCCCACATGTCACCCCTCCTTCCCCCACTAGCACGGGTACTACCGAGTGTGATATGGACACACATTTTCCCACCGGCCCACATCCATACACCGCCTGCCTGGGCAGAAACCAAGCTGCCCGCTCTTCAAGCCCATCCAGTGAGGACCAGCCCCTCTGCTAGAAGAACCATAACCAGGAGGGACGGAGGACAGGGTTGGGGGACATGGGGCGGGCAGTGACTATGATGCATGGGTCACCTCAGTTTACTTGAGAAACATTTGCTGGAGCCTACAATGGACCAGGCTACCTCCTGGAGCCTCAGGATAAAAGGATGGGTACAAAGCCCAGGACCTCTGCCCACAGGGAGCTGAGGGTCGAGTAGGAGCTCGGGTTGCCTGTTCAATACCATACAATCCATACCCGGAGATACCATGTTGTGTGAGATAGAGAAGTGATGCAGGGAAGGAAGGATAAACATTGCTTTTGGGGGGATTTGTTGTTTTTTTGGTGTTTGTGGGGTGGAAGCATGTGGGAAGGACTTGTCATCTCTGCAAGGAGAAACCCAGAGATAGGGAGCATTAAAAAGAAATATTATTTAGGATTAATTTATTTTTGTCTCTCAATTGTAGACCAAAGGGAGGGGGGTAAAAAAAGGGTAGTATGTTTAATAGAATCCTGTATACAACTGCCCCACCCCCAAATCCCAAACCAAATTTTTCTATCTGTGAAGAGACAAAGATCTCCAACCACTAGAAATGATTACCTCTGGCTAGGGGGAGCAGGAAGAGATTGGAAGCGGCATGTTAGCCTTTGACTGTATACGCTTAAATTTGGCATTTTTTTCCATGACCGTGCTTTGCTTTTGTCATGGAAAGAAAAATGCTTTGAAATTCCCACCGACATAAACCAGTGGTCCGTGTCATTAAAGGACTATCTCAAGGATGAATTCAGCCCCATTCCGAGGCTGAGTTGGGCTTGTCACTGATGGGCAAGTTGGGGACCCAGGAGAGAACTTGACAGCAGAATGGACATGGGAGGGGTGCACACACTGACCCGGCATGGCCAGCGCCAGGCCAGGCAGCGGGGTTGGAGCGAGCCCCCTCTGACCCCGCACTGCGATGGGGCTCGGTCCCCTGGGAGCCACTTCCGTTCCCTGGACTTGGTTCCCTCGCTCACATGAGAAAAGGGGTTGATCCAGAGATCTCCAGGGCCTGCCTGGGCTTCCGAACTTGAGAGCAAGTATGTAGCTACCTCCTGATAAGGAGGAGGCCAGGGGTTTGCTGTCAGAGACAGGGGGAGGTCTGCGGAAGGGTGTGTGTGTGTGTGTGTGTGTGTGTGTGTGTGTGTGTGTGTGTAGGAATAGCATGTTGGGGGAGAGGCTGTGTCTCAGATAATCAGGAAGAATCTATAAAACAGAACTAGATACACAGAAAATAGATGTGTGAACGAGACAGATGGGAAACAAAGACTCTCTAGCACCAGCCAGGGACAAAACAAAACTGAAAAACCGGGAAGAAAAATCTCACCCACTAACCCCAGGGCAGCCAGGGGAGGACAGGAAAGCATGAATGATGGTGCCTGAGCTGTTTGCAATTTTCCCCACAGGTAATACACAATATATACGGGGACTCAGGAGAGCACCGGGGCTTCCCTGAGGACCTGGTGCTCTGAATCACCAAAGGTCTCTTCATCCTTGAAGATGGTAATGAACCTGGATATTTTTGTGTTCAAGGCTTTCCCGGAGTGAACACCCAGCAGCCCAGCCAAGGCAGAGGCAGTGAGGCACCGTCCAACCAGGTGCAGGAAGCCACCCAGGCGCAAACCCGTCCCTGGGTGCGGATTTCCTACAGCCTTGATAGAGAGGACATAAAATGCAGTGAAATGAGCGACTGCAGAATTTCTGCATCGGGGCTCTGTTCCGAAGTGCAGTAAAACCTCATTGCCTCGGGCTCTGGGGATTTAGATGTGGTGAATATTGTCAAATGGGATGAGCTAAATTTTACCTCTAGATATTAAAAAAAAAAGATTTGCGAAGCTGAATCAAATCAATTGTACAGAAACAGAATGTCCTCAAGCGTTTTTGAAAAGCCGCATTTTAGGGGAAAATTCTGCAAACAGTGGCAGGGATCATTCTGGTGGTCCTTTGTATGCCTTAGGACAGAGGCAGAGGACCTCTGTCATCCCTGGCAACTTATCAATGAGGATTCCTAACCCCATCTCTCCTCTCAAGTTCATTTCCACTTACCATCTTCTCCACTCAACATGGGTTGTATTGACATTTCTGCTCCCTCTTAAATGGCTTTCAGACAAAACCATTTGAAACCCCAATATCCAATCACCTTCCTTGCCATGGAGAAGATTGAGAATGAGGCTTGAGGGAAAGAAAATAGCCTGCTCCTTGCAGCAGGGAGGCTTTGTGGATAGAGTGAGAGATGGGGAAAATTGAATGGCACCCCCTTCCTTCAGAGGCAGCTGCTCGTAGGATAGCCGAGCTGTTGGGTTTGGAGTAAACTCCTCCTTCTGTCAATAAATGAAGTTTGGAGAGTAGACTCTGAGCTCACAACTGTAAGAAGTTCTGTGACATTGGATACACCCAGATGGAGGGACTCAGGTTCCAAATCTTCACAGAAGTATCTATCTGGTATGCCGTTTGCTATTTAAAATATCCCTCCCTCTGCTACCCTCCTAGATGAAGGGGAGCCCAAATCTTGTCTCATTTGCAGGATGGAGTGCTAGTCTTTCACGTGATATGACTTTAGGGTATCAAGTGCCCCATCGGAACCAAATAGCCCCGTCTTCCTGACAGTTGACCATGTTAGAACCAGACCTTGGGAAAAGGCAGGTGTGTGGGAACTGGCCTGTTAGCGGGTGTGCCTTCATCCATTCCCACATGCAAGGGGGTCTTCTGCTCCTGCTGTGTCAGCGTGGAGGGGACAGGGGTTCTACAAGAGATTTTGTCGTGGGACGCTGACTGAAGACGCTTATTACAATCCAGAAAGGGGTTAGGTCAGACATGTAAAAGACTACTGTACAAGGCAAAATTTGATCATTCGCAGGCAACAGAGTGTGAATAAAATGAGTACACAGGAGAAGGAGAAATGACCTCAGCTTAGCAGATCAAGGAAGACACGGCAGAGGCAGGGGAATGGACACTGGGGAGATGGGAGTGACAGGGACATCTGGGCAGAGTGGACCATGTGAGCAAGTGTTTGTGAGTGTGAGCTGAGAATGGAGCCTTGAAGGAGCAGGACACAGGACAGGCAAGTTCTGATGGTAAAGGGGAAAATGAAAAAGTTCTCCCTTCAGGGAGCAGCCCATTGAAGGTAGATCTGAGAAGGGAGTCCTGGGTTTCTGAAAGGACACAGGGTGGGCTGCTGGGCCATCTATAGGAGAAAAGGGATGTCCCGAGGACAAGCTTCAGGGACCTCAGGTCCTGGACCCGCATCTGGAGTTGGCTCTCCCACCCCTCAGGGTCTCAGAGCCATCATCTCTAACCCGGAGCAATTACCCTGGACCAGCCCACATCTTGGAACCAGGAACTGAAAGAGAGTGAAGTGTCAAGTCCCTTGCAAGCACGGGGGAACACAGGAGAGTGTGGTAAGGCGCTTGGACCAGACCGCCAGAGTTCAAACCCCAGCTCTACACTTGCTAGCCATGTGCCCTTGAAGAAGTTAACCTCTCTTTGTTAGTTTCCTCATCCATAAAACGGAGCAAATCGTAGTGCTTGTACACCTGGGACATAATTCATCACCCAATTAAAAAAGGGCTATTATTCCATTAAAGGGTCCTATTCTTGCTTTTGACATTTAAGTTACGTCTCAAATATAAAAATGGTCTTCTCTACTGTGAATCACATTGTGTTAGCTTATTTTTAGTAGTATATAATCAGAAACGATTTTCTTCCTCATCTACATATTTTTCAAGTTTTAGGTATTTTAGGTGTGATTAGCTCTTTTTTTAACGAGGTAAAATTTACATTCACAGACCTTAAGTGCACAACTCAGTGGGTTTTGATAACTGAGCATATATCTGTGTAATCATCGTATAATCGGGATTTAGGACATCTCCATTTTCTTAAAATGGTGCCTCACCCACTCTCCAGTCAGTCTCTACCCCTTATAAGCAACCACTGTTCTGATTTCTATCACCAAAGATTAGTTTTGCCTGTTTTAAACTTTACATAAATGGTGTTGTATGGAATGTACTTTCTTGTGTCTGCCTTCTTTTGGTCCATGTAATATTTTCGTAATTCGCCCATGTTGTTGCACAGTTCAGTAATTCACTTAATTTTTATTGTTGAGTAATATTCTGTGTATAAATATTTTTTGTTTCAGGGTTAAGTATGATGTTAGCCCAATGTCTTTTGTAGTTGTTCTTTATGAGATCGAGGAAGATTCCCCCTTTACCCGTTTTGCTGAGCGTTCTTACCACAAATAGGTATTGGATTTTGTCAAAAGCTTTTCTGTATCTGTTGGTGGTTTTTCTCTTGTAGTGTATTAATATGGTGAAATACTTTGATTAATTTCCTAATTTTAAACTAACCTTGCATTCCTGGGATTAAATTTACTTGTCATAATGTGTTATCCCTTTCATGGCTTGTAACTCAACTAATATCTTGTTAAAGATTTTTATTTCTTTGTTCGTGAGGGATTTGGCTCTAATATTCTTTTTGTATAAGCTCTTTATCAGGGTTTGGTATTATAAAATGAGTTATAAAGTGTTCCTTCTTCTGTTTTTCTAAAATTTTGGGTAATACTAATATTATTTCTTCCTTAAATATTTTCTAGAAATATTTATTTCTAAATATTTCTAAATAAATATTTCTGAATAAATATTTCACCCATGAAGCTATGGAGACCTAAAGTTTTCTTGATGGGAAAGCAGTTTACCATCATTATGATCATCATTTTTACTTTGAATTTCATGTCTTCGATAGATCCTAGACTCTTCAGATCTCCCATTTCTTTTTGTATCAGTTTGGTAAAGTGTTTTTCAAGGGATTTGTCTGCTTCATCTGAGTTGTAGAAACTTAGTGAGATACGGTTATTCATGGTATTTTCTTATTTTCTTTTTAATGAAATGATATCCCTTTGTCCATTCCTGATATTGGTAATTTGCATTTTCTCACTTTTTTTTTTTCTTGGTCATTCTTGCTATAGTTTATCTATATTTTAATTTTTTTTGAAAGAGTCCACTTTCAGCTTTGTTGGCTTTCTTTTTTTTTTTAAATTTTTTATTTATTTGACAGAGAGAGAGATCATAGGTAGGCAGAGAGGCAGGCAGAGAGAGAGAGGAGGAAGCAGGCTCCCCGCTGAGCAGAGAGCCCGATGTAGGGGTCGATCTCAGGACCCTGAGATCATGACCTGAGCCGAAGGCAGAGACCTAACCCACTGAGCCACCCAGGTGCCCCCTTTGTTGGCTTTCTTATTTCTTTTTTTTATTCTCTTGGTTTTAGTATTTTTTGGTTGTATTTATTTCTATTTATTGAAATATAATTCCCAAACCATGTAAGTTACCTGCTTGAAGTGTACAATTCAGTGATTTCGGTACCCTTACAAGGTTGTGCAACCTTTACCACTATCTAATTCCAGAATATTGTATCACCCCAAAAGAAAGCCCACACTCATTAGCGGACATTCCCCATTGTCCCAGACCCTGGCAACAAATTGTCTACTTTCTATCTCCATGGGTTGGTTTGTTCTAGGCACTTTGTATAAATGGATTCATATTATACATGGTCTTTTGTGTCTGGCTTATTCAGTTAGCATGATGTTTTTAAGACTTAGGTTTAATTTGATCTTCTTTTAGTAGCTCCTTAGGGCAGAAACCTAGATCATTGTTTTTAGACTTCTTTCTTTCCTGCCATAGGTATGTAGAACTCTAAATGTTGACCTGTCGTATTTTCATTATCATTCAGCTGGAAACGATGTATAATTTCTCTTTTGTTTACTTCGCTGACCACAGGTTATTTAGAAGGATATTGTTTAATTTCCAAATATTTGGAGCTTTTTAAGATCTCGTATTGTTACTAATTTCTAAGTGAATTCCGGTGGGGTCAGAGAACATACTTTGGAGGATGTCAGTCATCTGAAATATATTGAGACATGTTTAACCTTCCATCATACGCTCTATCTTGATGACTAGTCCATATGCATTTGAGAAGAATGTGTATCTTTCAGTTTGGAGTGAAATGTCCTTGAAATTTCAAGGACATTGATTAGGTCAAGGCAATTGATGGTGGTGTCACGTGTTCTATATCCCTAACAATTTTCTCATCTAGTTGTTTTGTAATTATCTCCCGTAATAACACTTTCCCCCAGTGATGTTCCTTCAATACTGTGCTCTCTGAAAATGACCAGGGACTCACAGAGCCAGACTTGGGTTATGCAGAGTCCCTGGACCTCCCAAAGGGAAGGTTGCCCCTTCTCTTTTCACCATTTCTCAGCCAGATGGAGGATCCATCTACTTCAAACCCTTTACTGTCCACAGATCTCATTCAAATATAATTTCCACCTTCACTCATTTATCTCTCCGTTCCCTGTCCTGCCAACATGCCAGCACGCACAGTAGAAACTCAGCTTATGCCAGGGATTCATCCTCGAGACAGGGGATGGGGCAAGGATTATAAACCCCGTCTCTCTGGCTCAGCTTAAACCTATACTTCCTTCTTAGGGCTCACTCAAACTCTGACTTTGCTAGGTAACTAACTGTTGGCCCCAGTTCTTATTTTTCAGACCCAGGCACAGGCAGAGAGAACGTGGTGTTTCCCCTCGAGCCTAGGACAGTGCCCGCTACACACTCATCAACTGCCAGGTCTCAGGTGATCCCATTACTGTGACAGATTAGAGGAACCTGTGGTCCTAGTGATCCACAAGCTGTACAGAGTCCCTGCTCTAAGCCAGGCGCTGGGCATATAATAAGGCATGGTGGGAAAGTGATTTTTTACATTCTTAACGGGGTTAAAAAATGTTAAAACTATAGTCCTGATTTTATCTTAAACCTTAGCTTGGGGCACAGGGGCGGAAGCCAGGGAGTGGAACTTTCAACTAAGCCCTTCTGCTTTGAATAAATAAATAAATAAATAAGTAGGAACAAAGACTGTTGAGCCACTGTCTCGAGGGTGGATCAGTCCAGGCAGGAAGAAGACAAGGGCTTTAGGTAGAACTGATCACATGGTATTCTCTGTCTCCGGAGACCCTTCTGGAACTGTCAGTGCAAGGAGCAGTCACTGCCTGGTGCTGCCAGGATGGGGGCTGCAGAGTGGCTCCTACCCTCACTGCCTCTGTTCCCGCTGCACCTTGGGCCCTGCTCCTTCAGGCATCATCTCTACCCGGGGCTGCTCTGTGCCAGGCACTATGGGGGTCCTGCTGCCCGCCCTGGAGGAGCCTGCTTTGTGGCTCCAGGTGTTTCCACACCATCGTCTCATGGCTGGCAGAATTCGGGGCATCAGCAGGAATCCCAAGGAGGATCAAGCAAGGCTCTGCCCACACCCCACCACCCCCCGCAAATCCCCTAGTCCATGGAGTCCCTGAGAGTCGCAGTCTGTTCCAATCCAGTCTCTAGAAGTCTGCAGCAGGTGCCTGAGATGCACAGCCAAATCCTTATACTGACAGAGCACTCTACAGCGTGTAGAGCCATTCACATATATTGCCTTTTCCACTGGACCCCAAAGCAGCCCTCTAAGGACTCAGGCATATCTCACCTTCTCCTAGACCTTCATGTGTCCCCTGGACTTCCAAACCACGGGGCTCCAACCACCTCCCTGGGCACTCACTGTACCGAGCCAGATCTCTGGCATCCTGGGGGACATTTTCACTAGAATGACCAACAGACAAGTCTGTCCTTTCTGTGCCCCCACCCCCAAACCTGCTCTTCCTCGCATGGCACGCTCCCCTCCTCCAACAGCGGCCTCACCACCCATCCAGGTACCCCAGCACGAAATCCAGAGACACTCTGGTCCTGCCCTCTTGCTCACTATCAACTCCAGACTCACTACCCCCTCTCTGAACCGATGTCATCTCTTCTGTCCAAACCCACAGCTTCCCCGTTAAGACACAGTCCTCTGCCTGTACGGCTGCCCCAGCTTCCTCCCTAGGCTCCTGGTCTGGGGTCCTGACATCCAGAGTGTCCTTTCCAAAACCAGACGTCCCCTGCCCATTCTCCTACTAAAAGCATCAGACTCCTATTCACTTAAAAAGCAGAAGTTCAAACCCTCTGTGTTTGGGCCCCGCATCCCCTCCAGGGCACGCCCACCCCATCCCCAGCAAGCACTCCCTGCTCCCTAAACCCTTGATTCAGCTCCATGCCATTACATCTGTACTGATGTTAGCCCTTCTGCCTGGAATGAGGCCATTTGTAGGTTTTGTCCCAGCTAAGAAGTCACCTTAATATCAGCCCATCCCCCATGCCCCTGCAGAAAAATCTCTTCCCTGGTCCCACGTACCGCCCAGCTTCATCTATTGGCTTCAGGGCGGCTGCCTTTGGCCAACACCAGTGCTGCTGGTTTGCTCCCACCTCCCTTCCCAAGGGCTCTTCTGCCATCTTTAACGAGCAAGTCCTGATGCGTCCTCTCGGGGCGGCTTCCAGACCTCCTGGTCGGCGTGGGCTTCCCTTGCCTCATGCTGCCTTGCACCTGCACCTCCCTTTCCAGAATATTCTTCATGCTGCTCGTGGTGACTGGGGCAATGACTGGCTTCCCCTTGAGGGCAAGGACCATGTCTTTTAAATTTATTGCTGTCACACCAATGCCTAAAATAACACTTGAGGGCACATGGCTGGCCCTCACTGAATATTATGATCTGGATGAATGAAAGGAGTGAATGAATGAATCCTTGGTTCACAAAGCACATGAAAATGTAGCTTTTAATGACCAGGAAAAAAATTATGACATCGATGAGACAAGCAGAAATTTTATCACTGACTGAATATTTGGTAGTATGAAGGGGTTATTTTTTAGGAGTGATGTAATATGTGGGTTTAAAAAAAAATGAGTCGTTGTCTTTTATAGCTTTGTACTGGATATTTTCAGATGAGATGGTATGGCGTTTGGGCTTTGCTTCCAAATAATTTGGGGTATGGGAGGAGGAGGGGAACAAATGGGACAGGACCGGCCAGGAGTTGACGGATGTTAAGACTGCCCTGGGAGAGCTTGGGGGCCAACGCAACACTCTCCCAACTCGTGTATGTCTTTGAGACTTTCCGTCATAGAGAGTTAATAATAAAAAAGGGGTTAGGCCCAGCCATGGGTGTAGGTGGGAGGGCTGTAGCTTTTATGTTATGAGTAAAGGTGGGTGAGACCACCAAGGAAGGCATCGCAATTCAGGGAAATTATTTGCAAGCCTATTCTGGAACACATTTCCAGAAGCATTTTTGCTGAGGGCCTTTGTAGCAGGACACGATTTTACAGTTACTTCCATATCATGAAAACACCCTCATCAGAGCAGGAGAAGCCTGGGGAATTTCCAGTGCACTCTGCCTTCTCTCTGAGTCTGCATTGGCTTGCTCTGGGTGGGAGGGGGGACATTTACCACCTGGGAATTTGGACAGAGAAGATCTGTCCCCAGCCTCGCTCCCAGAGGGTGAGGGGTCTGTGTGTGCTGGGTACAGTGGAGGAGGTGGGAGGCACAGCAGACGCACAGAGCTGGGTTCACAGGCAGTGTGGATGGCAGAGTCTGTCCTAAGGGTCCCTCCTTTCTTCCCCTTCCATGGGGGCAATGCCCACGCCCTTGTGGGGGGTGACACCTAGCCCACAAGCTCTCAGAGAGGAGATGTGGTGCAGGACCAAGGATGGCAGGGAAGCCTCGAGATAGAGGTCCTATTTCTCATTAAGAGGGAGAGCTCCTCCTTTTTAATAGGGAAAAGAAATCTAATTTGGAATCCGGGTGGTTCCCACAGCCATGAGTGGGGACATCTTGTCCCCCGTGTCGAGGTCGGGACCCCACCTCCTCCCAGCACTCTCTCACCTGACCCCATGGGTTCTGGCTCATCTCCCTCACTGCCCCCCCATCCCACCTCAACTTCCCTGCAGACTCTGCTCCAGCCCAACCTGGGGCTTCCTAGTTAGGGCACTCAACTGGGATTTCCCTCCTCTGGCCTCTGGTCCCGTCAGCCCTCACCCAGAATGGCCTGGCCTCCCACAGCAGCCCTCCCTCAACCTTCCTTCTGCGTCTCCACCTGTTTAAGAAGGAAGCTGCCACCCCTTGAACAGGCCGCAGTTTACGGCCCAACCCTAAGCACACTTTGGCCCTTCTGAGTCGGACATTTCCCCATTATGTCCCACTCATCTCTGCTCCCCTATCCGATTATGGGACTCTGGTTCGCCTATGAAACCCCACCCTGTACCACGTGTTGTATGCAGCCGTGCTCAGAAAGAGCATGTTCTACGAAGGGCTTGGGCCACACGTGACCCCACTTGCTTCTGCTCCCCGCGTTTCCTAGAGAATGGGGTCAGCTTCCCTCTGGGGTCCCAGAACTGCGGCGGTTTCTAAAATACCAAGTGCCCTAGCTGAGCTGTGGGGGGAGTAAGCACATAGTACTGCAAGGGAGGGGGAAGGCTTCCCAGAGGAGGTGACATATGAGCAGGGCCTTGAAGGATGGACAGAATTAATGCGTGTTCTCAAGATGGAGGGTGGGGGTTGTTCCAGGCAAAAGAAATCAATGTCTCAAGGTCTGGAGAGATACAAGGCTTGTATCTTTGGGAGAATGACAAGAAATTCAGGGTTATGGGAATGCAGTGGGGTGGGCTGGGGAGAGGAGGAGGAGGGAGAAGTCTTTGATAAAGCAGACCTCTACTGCTGGTTTCATCACCAGTTCAAGTGAATTCTTGGAGATCAGACCCAGCCCCCAGACAATGCCCAACTCACATATCCAACCCCGAAACCCGCTATCTTGGCAAGAAAGCTCGGGGAGGGGGAGTACAGAGAGATCACGGGCCTGGCCCCAGACAGCCTGTCCCTACTTCACGGGCAGCCCATGTTCTCTCCCTGCGTTTGGATGGGCTGAGCACTGGACAGAGGCTGGCCTAGGGGAACTTACAGGCTCTCCCACCCTGTGCTCCCTGGTTTTGATTGATGCTGAGAACCAAGTTAGCAGTTGAAAAAGACAAACACTAGGAGAGTCCTGCTTCTCTTTGAGTAGTGACCTGCCATCGAGATGGCTCCTTTCCAGACAGCCCACTCCTGATTCTGGCTGTAGGCCTCTGAGTTTAATGAGGACCACAGTCTCATCTTGTTCACGGGAAGCCCTGGGGCTCTGGACTGTATCTCCTGCAAGCAGGGACTGTGTCTTCACCCCCAGGGTCCCAGCCTGTCCACAAACATCCGCATGTACAGTGAGTGAAGGAATAAGGGCAGGATCAGGTTACGAGTGAAGGCGCAGCCCCCATGGGAACAGGGCTCTCAGGGGCAGTCTGCTCCGGGCCCAGGTTCCTGAGGAACATCTTAGCCGGGGGGGGGGGGGGGGTCCCTACAGAGCAGAGGACAGGCCCGAGTTGCTCGCTCCTGGCACAGGTCAGGAATCCCTCAGATGTGCTCTCCTCTCCCCTGAAGAAGGTGGGCTGGGGAGAAGATGGCTCGGGAGCCAGCAGCTGCCCTCAGGCGCACCAGAAAGGGGTGCCTCGCAGACCTAGCAGTCATCTGAATGCCCTTCCCTCAACCTCCTCCAGTGCCCACTCCTTCACTGAAGCAACCCGGCGACGCGCTTGTTACCCACGTGGCCATTTTAAAGATGAGGACTAGAGAGGGGAAGTGAGAGCCAGAACCCAGTAGGAGCCAGAGCTTCTGACTCCGTATCTAGAACTTTTTCCACTGCAGCCCCTAAGGGTACCTGGGGGGCACAGCACAGAAGGGCAAGCTATGTTTCAACCAGCTCATCCTGTCTGCCTGGGCCACAGCCAGAGGGCCCAACCCACTAGGGCTCCCTGCACCCAACCTGTCCCTGAGCTTCACTCAGGGGACTAAGGGAACCCAGGGCTGTCCTCTCCCTCTGACTATTCATCAGTTTCTGATTCCCCCCTGCAGCTGTTTGCTTGGACAACTGAGGCTGTGTATGCCAGGAGGTGCTGTGGAACATTCTGGAATGGGTTGCTTCCTCTGAATTGTTGTTAATGTTGGGCTTTTGGGGGTGTTTCTGGTTGTCAGGTGCTGGCAGCCACCGAGGAATGGCTGAGACATCTCTGGTTGTTAGAAAGGATGCTTTCTGGAAATCTGTTTGCCATCAGCCCCTTCCTGATGCCCAGCTCCTTCCCCTAGCTCTGTCTGCGGCCACCTGCTGCAGGTGCACCGCTTGGAAGTGGATCTCCTCACTCGGTCCAGAAGGTCCAGTATGCAAACCAGCAAATTCCCGTGTGGTTGGTTGAGGCTAGAGGCCCAGGGATCAAAGGAGATCAGAGGAGAAGGGGGCACATCAGATAGCGTGCTCTGGTTGACCAGGAAGAGAAAAAGGGGCGTGCAGGATCGAGCACCCAGGGAAGGGGGTGAGGTTCTGTGCCCCAGGCCCTGCACTGACGCCACAGGGGTCTCTTTGCCTCCGGGCCCTGGTGTCTCTGCCTGCAAATGCTGTGCTGTTTGTGGAGCCCGGGGACACGTTTCACAGATGAAGGGACACACTCGCTTTTCCTAAAGCCAGCAGGTGGCACACAGATCCAGGGTGCTGCAGACAAAGCCATCCTTGGGCTGGTGTGGGAAGCAACAGGCAGCCTGCCCACCCTCTCCTCCCCAACCTGCTTGCAGGGACGCTGCGATCCCCTGCACCCCTGCCCATTCTGTTCACAACCTGGGCCTCCCGCCAGAGCCCATCCGACTGGGGCGGGGCAAGGTGGGCACGGGGGCTATGGCCCCTGGTCTCACCACTCCCTTGCAACCCGGGTGCGAACGTGCCCCCAGCCTGGGCCCGAGGCTCACTTTGCTCTCTGGTCTGCTGGGCTTCTCTCAGCTCCTCCCCCAGCCCCTATCCTCATCCCCTCTCAGGAAAAACGGCCATGTCTAGTGAGGAGTGCCCTGGCCTTTGGTGAAAGGCTATCAGAGATGTCTCAGCCCAGAGGGCTGGACTGTGGCCAGTCAGAAGCCAGGCGTGTGGGTGGTAAGCACAGGAAAGCCCAGCCTTATTTATTTCTACTTAAAAGCCTTGGGGGTTGCCCACTGTCTTTAGGGTAAAGGCAGCCTTGCATCCTTGGTTCCGCCTCTCTCCTGCCTCAGCTTCTGTGCTTACTCTGGGCTCCAGCTTCATGGATCCTCTATCTACTCCGTTCCACGTTCCAGCTCCTCTCCCAGCCTTCAGCCTCCCGTCCCCGGCACCAGCTCTGCCCTCACCTCCTTACCTTGCTCCTTCCTGCTAGTCCCTTGGGTTTCAGCTGAGGGGCTACCTCCTCCAGGAAGCCTTCCTTGACCACTCTGCCCCAGCCCAAGTCGAGTGCCGCTTCTGTGGCTCGCGTGCTGCCCTTGTCCCCGTCCTCATCATATCAAACACCTGTCCTACTTGTCTGCCCACTGGTCCTTCTGTCCCACTGGAGGTGGGCTCCTCAAGGACAGAGCCTGGGTCATGCTCAGCCCCCAGGCTTGGCACATAGACCATAGTAACTGGCTGCTGGATGCAAGGGAAGGGAGGATAGGAAGAGAATTGATAGAGGGGAGGCCAGTGGGGCGCACAGGATCCCTGCCCACCAATAGATCCACAAGAAGCCAATAGTATCCTCAACCAGAGAGCCCCTGGCTGCCTGGTTTCTGGGGAGCCATGCTACGGCTTTCAGTCTGCAGAGGCCACCACCACCCCGAGCCCAAGGAGATCTTCTGGAGGGAGAGGGAGAGGAGGAATGGGCCCACGGAGGCTCTACGGGGCTGGGCCTCTTCGCTGTGGATCCCCCTGAGCTCGGAGAGGCGGTCTTTACCTCTACTTCCCCAGGACCTCCTGCAGCAGAGAACTCTGCACCCTACCAGGCACACTGCACGTTGGCAAGCACAGGGAGGGACGGACACAGACACAGACAGGGTGACACGGGGGACCCTGACTGTCAGGAAATCACAGTAGCCAGTCAGGCCAGGGGCAGAGGGCTGCCCACGAAAAGCCTCATCGCCCCAACCCTGTTAGAACTTTTCCCATCCATCCTCCCTGCCCTGCCTTATCCCCATCAGCCCAGAGCTAGGGTCCCTCTAAGACAGGGGGTCCCCTACCTCGGAAAGTCACTTTGGCGATCCTGTCGCCCCTGCCCCGCAGCTCCGAGACCGTCTTGAGGTGGACAAACAGAGCCATGCTGGCGTGTAGAGCCTGGACACCGCCGGCGGGCAGGAGCGGCTGGGGAAGGAGTGAGTCTGGCGGAGCTCGACTCACACGCACACGCCTCCCTCCTCTCCCTCTCTGCTCTGCTGCTCTCTCCTCCTGCGCCCCCTCGGATGCTGCCCACAGAGACCCAGGCAACCGAGCCAGAGAGCTGCTCCCTCCAGCGGTTCACAGAGCCTCACAGCCCTGCCAGTGCCCGCCCCTCCAAGTTGTCAGCCCAGTGCGTATTGGTGTGTGTGTGTGTGCGCGTGTGTGTGGTGTGCCCTGCGTGCAGCCCTGGGAATGCAGGCTCAGAGTCGGAGTGGGAATTCATTATTCAGCAGCCGCCAGCTCCTAGATAAAAACCCTGCCTAGCCTCTCCTGGCCCCCTGGGGCTGACGCTCCTGCCTACCTCTCCTCCCCGCTCTGCTGTGCCTTGCTAGGCCAGTGCAGCTGCCAGGAGTGGGCAGAGGGGCTCGCACACGAGTGTGAAGTGTGAGTGCAAGGAGCTCTACCATCTGTGTGCACAGGAAGCTGGCCTGTTGCACTGGTGTTTCGAGGGGATTCATGGCCCCAGTCAAACTGGCCACCGGGGCTGCCGGTGTCCGTGAGGCTCAGGGAACCCGGATGGGTCAGGCCTGGCTGGGTCCCACTGTGCCATGTAGAAATCCCAACCCAAGCCCCCCACCCCCGACGCCCCCTGGAAAATCAGCATCTACCAGACACCATTAAGGCTGTGTCGGGTGGCTGCTGTCAGAAAGGGAGCCCTGAGAAAAAGGAGATGTTACTTCCCCCACCTGCTCTTGGGGACCTTGTACCCCCAGGAGGTGGGGTCCTGACCTCCTGCTTTGGGATCCCTGGATCTGAGAAGAGGGGAGCTCAAGAGCCAGGCTCCGCATGATGGGAACTGCCCCAATGTGAAGGCGTCAGAGGCCAATGTTCTACTAAGGGCGATGCTTAATGCACTAGCCTCACCCCATCCTGGGCGCGGGGATGGAGAAGGCTGGGCCGGTGAGCCTCACTGGAGTAGAACTGTCAAGATTTGTGTCCAATTAGCTGCTGGGTTTGGGGGGCGCAGGGAAGGGATATCCGGCAAAATTTCCAAGGACTGAAAAAGAACGGCCGTCTCTTCCAGCAACATACCCCGGGAGAGGCTTATAATGAAAGGGAGCCCAGGGACCAGGATTCCGGAACCCGGAACCTCTGCAAGGCCATCTACCCCTTCCTCTGGCCGTTTGCTCTGCAGGGAGTGCTCTCACTCCAGACTGCCTTCTGGCCCGGGCTCAGCCCAACTGGTGCCCAATCCTGAAAGTGCCCCTGCACCCACACCTTCACTCAGACCGGGTTGGGGTCCTCATCTGTGCCGCCCCACCCCTCTCATCTCACTGCTTCATTCTCACCACGGGGAGACCCTGGTGCCCTGCATCTTTGCAGTCCCAGAGCCTCGCATGGAATCCTGGGTATAACAGGATACCCATAGAAGGTTGACGGGATAAGGGGAACAGAGCCTAAAAGTTCAAAAAGGGAAGCATCAGATTTTCACGGCACGCTAACAAGAGGTTACTCCCTTTGAATTCTACAGTCCAGTGACCTGCAGGATGTCACAGGAACGTCCTTCTAGATGATTCCTTGTTACATTGCCTTCTTTTTCTTTTTCTGTTTATGTTCTATTTCCTTCTCTCCCTTTCCTTCCTCAGTTCCTGCTCTCCTTTCTCACTTTTATCTAGCCACAATGAAGCAAAGAGTATTTCAGTCTATTGTATTTATTGAATACAAAAGAATATCCACCAAATTTTAAAAACCAGGTAAGTTTAATGTCTCTTCAAAAAAAAAAAAAAAAAACTAGCTTTATTTGTAAGACTTGATAGGAAAAAGAGATCCATCTCCTCCCCAGGCCCTCCGGCGGTTCTCTCCTGTAGGGGGTGAGTGAGTTTCAAGAGGCCTGTGCCTCTTTAGGAAAAAGCCCATGAACTTGTCCTAAACAAAGCATTGAGCTTGGCTGAACCTCAGTTTCTATATTGATAAGTGGTAGTAATTCCACCCCGTCAACACACAGCACCCCTTAGCCAAGCCAGCTGACCCTCGGAAACCTAACCCAGACCTCACCTTTTAATTTCCACTCTACCAACTACTACACGTTTCTGTAACTCTTACTGTAAAATTTATTCGACATATACTAGCTCCTCTTGGTACCAGGTACTGGGGATTCAGGGGTGAATGTGATACGGTACTGGACCCCAAGCAGAAGACTCGCTGGAACACAGACAAGTTGAACACAGGGTCCTGGGTTTGGGGCACCACCAGCTGGGAAGTCATGATGGGGGAGGGAGGGGGCACTTGACCTTGGTGGTAGGTGAGGGGGCACCTTCCTGGAGTACAGCACACCTGAACTGAGAGCTGTTCTTTTGCAACTTTTACAAATGTTTTTCTTATTCTTGCTCCTATTCTGCATGGGGAATTCAGAAACACACAGATCTGACTGCAGTTTGAAGGACTGGTGGAAAGTCTTTCTGCCCGGTCTGCGACCACTCATTTCGGGACAGTTTCTTTTCCTCCCCAGACCTCAGTTCCTCTGCTTCTTGCACTCTTTGGAAGCCCATGGCTCCCCCCCCTGCACCGCCCCCCCCCCTCCGCACCCCCCCACCTCCCAAGACCGCCGTGTACCCCATACCCCCCCCCCGGCCCTCTCGCGCACCCGCGC
>NW_019154119.1:2188633-2283017 GCF_002288905.1 Enhydra lutris kenyoni | reverse complement strand
CCATCCCAATGTTATCTCTCAGCGAAAGGCTTTTGATAATTCTGGTTGCAAAAGCGTCCTGCAAGTTCATTAGTGTCTGTGGTCTTCATTAGCTGCCATTTACAGATTCAAACTGTGAAGATGACACTTCTTGGACAAGACTGAATGAAACCGAGAAGGCCAAGGGTAACCGGCAGAGCACTCTTGCTGATACCAGCACTGATTCAAGGGAGCTGGGAGACGGGTTTGGCTCCAAGCCCCGAAGAGCATGTCGCCTTGGAGGCTGTCACGGCTCTTTCACGCCCCAGTTAAAGACCAGGGCTGGGATGAGAGTCGCTGGAGAAATGGGGTGTGAAGGCACCGGTTGCAGGAGGGAGCCATTATTATAAGGAACCCTCACCGGGGACTTGGGTAAATTTGCTTTCTGGTGCAAACAAGCCAACCCTGCGGGCTGCACTTCGGAACTGAGGACCGGAGTACATCACACATCCAGATCTTCCCAAGATTTGCCTTTGGCGCCTTACTGATAAGCCACTCTCGTGGAGTAGTGTGACAGGCAAGACGAGGCAAGAAGGAAGTTCCCAGGGAGAGACGAGAGAGTAGGAAGACAATTCCCTTCGAGGAGCTGGGGTGCGCGGGCAGAGCCGCGATGGGGCTGTCGCTTTCGGCTCCGCCTCCGCAGCGAGGGCGCTGAGCCATGTCCCGAGTCCTGCAGGGGACAGAAGGGCACTCGGGGCGCATCCCCTGCCGGGCCTCTCCTGCGAGTTTCCACCTTCATCCCGCATCCCACACGCTGGCATGCGGGGAAGCAGAGAGATGAGCCCATTCCTGGGCGCGGGAGCCCCGCTTGGGGGGAGGGGCAATTGGCGGGGTCCCCGGGAGAGCACGCTTGGGGAGGTCTGGGAGCCCCGCCAGAACTCGGCTTCCCCTCGGCCCCAGTCCCCAGTCCCGTCGTTGCCAGGCGCGCGTTGCCAGGTGACCCCGGGTTGTTTACTGTCGGGCGGGGAGCCCTGGGGCGCCGGGCTCGCAGCGCGCTCGCCGCACCCACCATGGCTTCCCGCAGCGCGGGCACGCTCCTGACCGAGTTCAATGCCGCCTACGTACCCCCCGGCCTCATGCCCGGGTAAGGCCGCCGCGCACCCAGGCCCCCGCCTGAACTCCCGGGGTCGGAGTCCTCGTCTTCCCCCCACCCCAACCCTCCTCTGGCTCTGGGGTTGGAAGGAACAGAGAGCGCCAGTCGTTCACCTGCTGGGTGGCCTACCCCGGGGCTGGTGCGCTCAGGGTGGCTCTCCGTGTCCCCCTTTGTAGAAAGTGGGTCCCCATCGAGTGGCCCGGGGAAGGGGGAGGAGCGTGAGGTTGGTGTTTGGAGACACCTGGGGGGAGCAAGAGCGTGGGGAGCCCAAGAAGGGAGCAGGCTTTTGGGGCCCCAGCCCGCGGTGGTGCACCAGGATTTGCGCAAGAGCCGGATTTGTCAGATGAAGGACTGCGGCAGACCGGGTGGGAGCCTGGGTGGGTTTCAGAGAATATGGCACGGCCGGTCGGGCCGTGCTAGTTGTCGCTGAGGGATGTGCACTGGCCTCCGACTTTGTGGTCGGTTCTCCCACTGATCTCACTTAATCTTCCCAGGACTTCCCAGTCCCCAGATCGGCCTTGCCATTAGCATTTTCAGATGCAGGGTCAAACCTACCTTTCCTTTCTCTGGCTGCCGTCAAGCTCCAAACATCTAAGATGCAAGTCTGACGGTCTCTTCCATTCTGTGGAATGGAAGAGTGTCCCACGGGTGTCTGAGATTTCCACTCCCAACCTTTTCTCCCAGAGTGTAAGAGTGTCTTCTCTCTCCCACCAGTTGCCCTGGGGCATGGAGGGCAGGGACGAGACCCTCCCGATGTCAAGCCAGGGATGTTAGAAAAGGTGGCTTATGATTTTCCTACGATCTTTTCCTTCATTTAGGCATTCTTTGGACAAAGACCTGCCAAGCACTTGGGCTGTCCCAGGTGTTGTGGTAAGACAGACAAGCAGGGGGCCGCCCTCGATGGGTCCCGTTATAGTGTAATCCCATAAGGCTTAGTTCAAAGCCATCTTGACAGCCCTTGATAGTGGAGTTAATACCACATTCTTGGTGTTTACCATAGGATTTCATTCTATACATTAACATATTTTTTTTCCTTCAGCTCCCTGCCGTTCCCAAGTGGGATCTAACCCTCCCCAAGTGGCCCCCATTCTGTCGGAGGCCAGGGGAGGCTGCGTATTTCAGAAGCGATTCTGGGTTGGTCCATGCCACTGGTCTGCGGTTCCCTCGAGCACCCTGTTCTGTTATTGATCTAGAAATTGTGATAACGGGTGAATCATAAAGAAGGCTAGCTCATCTGTACCTGAGGCTTTTGCCACGGATCTTTCTGGGAGGAATATGCTGTCCCTCAGATCCTCATCGGTGAGGAATGAATGAAGTTGGCTTTTGTTTCTAACTGCTCCCTCATTTTGTTAACTTAATGAAAGAATCCAAGGTTCCCCCACCACACTTGGATAATTATTATTTTTGTGCGTCTTTTCAAATATTAATCACAGGATTGTAAGCACAGCATCTCTTCTGACACTCAAATCAGCCCCTTTACCAGTTTTATTCTTAGCGGCAGAGAATATTCACAGGGGTAAGGACCTTGGAGATCATATAGCCCAGCCCTGTGCTACTCCAGATGTGGTCACTGAGGTCTGCCAGGGAGAGCAAGGGGACTTGCCTGAGTTGCAAGCTGGTGACTGAAGAGCCGGCATTGCGAGCCCCCAGGCGCGAGCACCTACTATGTGCCAGGCACTGTGCGGGGCTCCTTAAAAACTTTGTCTAAAAAACCTTTGCCGCAACCCAGATGAGAGACCAACCGCTTATCTAGGGTCAAGTTACCCTGCCTTGTCCATGTGACTTCAGCACCCAGGCTCTCCTCAATCCCTCCAGTTCTTATCTGTTACTATTAGTTAGATCCCTGCCGTGCTCAAGGCCTGATTCTGGGTACCAAGGGAGACAGGATGCTGCTGGGCTTCAGGCTCATTGCCAGGGAGCTTCACCTGGTCCCTTGCTGCTCTGGGCAGCACAGCCCGCCTTCCCTGCAGTAGCAGGGAATTCTTGGGTCCGAGTCCCGGGACTGTAAGGCTTCTCAAGGGATGACACTGACCTCAGTAGGGCTTTGTGCCTCTTGCTTGCACATCAGATCTAAGTGGTACCCAGCCCCTTGCTCTCAGCCTCCCGCCATGCCTCACCAGGCTCTTCGTCCAAACCCTTGACCCGCCACTGTGCCTTCATTCCTGGTTGGACTACTGCTGCCCCTGATGCCCCCAGCTCTGCCCAGGGGCTCTCACCAGGAGCGAGGGAGGGGACTTCAGTTCCCTCCCTCCCTTCCCTCTGTCTTCCTGGAGGGGCAGTTTGGTCTCAGTCTGCCACTGAGCTGGGCCTGAGCCTTAGGGGCTGCAAAACCCTAAAGTCAATGTATTCCGTTCTCAAGAGGACATTCTCAGGACGGTAGTTGCACAAAGGTGTCTGTGTCCCCTTGCCCGGAATCCCTAGACAACCAGCTCTGTGGAGGGAAAAAGCCTTGATCTGTAGCGTTCATCCCCTCTCTGTAGCATAAACACTCCCACCATGGCTGATTTCAGGCTATCGTCACGGTGTCCGGGTGCAGAGCTGGGGAGAGACGCAGAGCAGCTCACACACCCCATAAATCCGCCCTACACACACAGGAGGCACGACTAAAGCTCCAGAACATGGACGGCGGCAAAACAGTGACATCATTAGGTAGTGATCAGTTTCGAGTGTCTATTACCTTTGTTTTCAATATAATTTCTTTAATTGTGACTTCATATACATAATTCTTTTATAATTTAATTTTTTAAAGATTTATTTATTTATTTATTTGACAGACAGAAATCACAAGTAGGCAGAGAGGCAGGCAGAGAGAGAGGAGGAAGCAGGCTCCCTGCTGAGTAGAGAGCCTGATGCGGGGCTCGATCCCAGGACCCTGGGATCACGACCCGAGCGGAAGGCAGAGGCTTAACCCACTGAGCCACCCAGGTGCCTCTATAATTTAATTTTTAATACTGGTTTGTTTAGCAGCAGCTTGGAAAAACCCTGGAACTTTAATAATCAGCTTCCTTCAGCCGTAGGAGCCTGGACCAGCCTCCTCTCTCACACCCCTGCCTCCTGCCAGCTGCTGCAGACCTCTGGGCTGAGACAGGTGTGGGCCAGGCCAGGACAGGGGAGCCCCTTCCATTTCTGCCCAGGCCCTGGCCATGGAAGTGCAGCCCCAAAGACAGGCCACTGCGTCCTAGGCTACAAAACAAAGGACACATGCCAAAGGGATGTAGGAGAGTCCAAGTGCCCAGATAGGCAGCTGATGCCTCTCACGTAGCCCAGCAGAACTGGGGAGCCTTCCTAAGAAGGGGACCAGGGGCTCCTGGAGACCTAGGCTTTGTCTTTCTAGAAGAATCCTCAGCCTTTTAAAAATGTGCCTCCACATGTCAGTTCACTTCAACAAATATGTACAGAGCCTCTCTGGAGGGCCAGGAGTGACAGGATGCAGACAGATGCAGTCTCTCCCCACAGACTTTATACTTCAGAAAGAGACTAGACTAGGGGCGCCTGGGTGGCTCAGTGGGTTAAGCCGCTGCCTTCGGCTCGGGTCATGATCTCAGGGTCCTGGGATCGAGCCCCGCATCGGGCTCTCTGCTCAGCGGGGAGCCTGCTTCCTCCTCTCTCTCTCTGCCTGCCTCTCTGCCTGCTTGTGATCTCTCTCTGTCAAATAAATAAATAAAATTAAAAAAAAAAAAAGAGCCTAGACTAAAGGCGCAGGTAATTA
Source organism: Enhydra lutris kenyoni (assembly GCF_002288905.1). Classification (NCBI taxonomy): domain Eukaryota; kingdom Metazoa; phylum Chordata; class Mammalia; order Carnivora; family Mustelidae; genus Enhydra; species Enhydra lutris. The sequence continues at coordinate 2,278,197 of NW_019154119.1, read as the reverse complement.
CAATACAGCCAGAATGTGACCTGAGACATAACCGAGTCACAAATGGAGACGCCTGGCTGGCTTAGTTGGAAGAGCCTAGCGACTCTTGATTTTGGGGTCAATGAGTTCAAGCCCCACATTGGGTGTAGAAATGACTTAAATACATAAAAACTTAAATTAAAAAAAAAGAATCACAAAGGGCACAGACAGTTCCATGGAGAGGACAAGCATGGTCTGTGGGTGGCTCCATGGAAAAGTCTTGGAAATGGACCTTGAGGGATGGCTAAGATCCCAAGGCAGGGAGAGGAGGAGAGGAGTGTCTTCGGGAGAGGAGATGGCTCGAAGAAAGCTGGAGGTGCTGGCCAGATAGACTTCCAAAGCAGCAAAAGCCTTTTAGCTGGAGTAGAAAAGCTGTGACATGGAAGTGGCTGGGAAAGTTGAAAAGACGCTCCCAGAGGCCCACGTCAAGCTGGGCCTAGAGCGTCTGGCCCCTTTGTACTTAATTTCCTAGACAATGGGGAGCCCTTGAAAGTTTTTCCCCCGGGGGAAGGATCTGATGGCCCTGTACTCAGCAGGAAGTGTCTTAAAGAAGGAGGCGGTAGAATGAGGACATGCTGAACAGTCACAAGTTAATTAGTTAATAAGGCTGCTCATGGGATCTCTGAAGGCATGGTAATTAATTTTAATGTCAGGTATGGGGCCAACCAGGGCCGTCAAGAGGCAGGGAGGGACTGTTCTCTGTGCACACAGGGATGCACACAGGATCGTTGCCTGGGGACCTGGCTGGGCATGGTCTCCCAGCTCCTGTGCGGGGGGCCAAGGAGCCCAGAGGCAGAGAAGGGCATCCAGGAGGAGGTGTGGCTGCCCATAGGACCTGTTGGATCCCCCATTATGCAACCTGTCTGCCTTTCCTGCCATTCCCTTCTGTTCTTTCCACCACGACAGGCCATGCAATCCGTAACGACAGGGCTTTGGAAAGCTCTGCCGTAGAACCACACGGGGTCCCGCTCAAGGCACAGAACTGCGAGTGCGTCCAGGGGACACAGACCTGGCTTGCGGAGGCGTGCCCTCTGAGTGCTACCGGAATGTGGACGTGTGCACCAACGTGTGCGCACCTGCGCCCCTCCCCTCCCGGAGCAGCAAGCCCTGAGCAGGATCCGGAATCCAACCCCTGGAGGACTGCGGATTGCGGATTGCGGAGGAGAGGGCTTCTGTTCTATTGGGATGCAAATATCTTGGCATTCAGGGAAGGTGGAAGATCGGGGAGCAGAGGAGGACTATGGCAGAGAGCCTGGGGGTGGTGAAGACAAGAATCACGGGAACACGTCACATTTCTATAGCTCCTTTCTTCCCAGGAACGCAAAGGCCCCCGTGGGTGGGACGCCCTGTGCCCACGTGCGCTCTGCAGATCAGAGCCAAGCCCCTTGGCAGCAGTGTTCTGGGACATGGTGCCCCCCGGGTTTCGGGACTTCGGTCTCCTCCAGCGGACGTTTATTGAGCACTAGTCCTACGCTAGGTGCTGCGTAGTTGCTGAGGCTGGAGGAGAACAGATTAGCAGAGGAGGTGGACGGATGTGACACACTCACACTCAGCAGAGGGGAGTGGTTAGGGAAGGCGACAGAGAGCCCTTGTTCTGTGAGTGAGTGGGGAACCCCCGGGGGCGAGAGGGGACATGGCGTCCTGGGGCGAGTGGATGTGTGCGAAGGCTCAGAGGTGTGGACAGCCTGTGAGGTCCCAGAGACGTGACGCTTCCGGGGTCTTGGGCACCCGCGGGGAAGCGAGAAGGGAGAGGTGAGCCTTGGTGCTGTGATGCACGTTTGAGAAAGGTTGTCCTGGGTGAAGTGTGGACGGCAGGCCGGAGGTGAGACTCGGTCTGGGAGACTGGCTGGGAGACTCAGGATGGTCCTGGTGAGCGAAGAGCCAGGCTGGCAGCTGTAGGAGAGTCACAGGGCTTAGGGACAAAAGAGGGGGGATGGAGAAGGGTGGATGGCCTGAATCCCAGTTTCTGGCTGGTGAGGGGTGAATATGGGTATCATTAAGCCAGGCAGAGTTATCCAGGAGGAGGAAGAGCAGGCTGGTATCCATCCTTTTGCATCTGGCACTCGGGGGCAAGCCCTGTGTGGACAGCTAGGTGTGTGGATCCGTAGCTGGGAGAAGAAACACAGAGACACGGCTCTGGACATCCTTGGTGAATGGGCAGTATTGGAAGTCTAGCATAAATGAGCTCTCCCAGAGGGAGTAGGTCTCTGAAAAGAGACGAGGATCCTGGGGCATCTGGAAGCATCTAGAAGATAAGCCGAGGAAGAGAACGAGCTTCCAGGCCATCCCCCTCCACACCGAGGTCCTCATCAAAGTCTGACCCCAGTGGAAGGTCCTTCATGGGCCTCCACCAATACCACCCCCTCACCCTGGGGAATGGGCCTCCCTCCCCGAATTTAAAGGCATTAGAGCTCCTGCATGTACACCATGTAACACTGTCAATTCAGAATGAGGGGGTAGTGGGGAGGAGAAAGGGCTGAGCTTTGCGGACTTCTGGATCCCCAACACCCGGTACACAGTAGGTTCACACTAAAGTAATTCTTAACACTATCTCACTGTCTTAAAAAAAAAAAAATACATGTACAAAGCAGGAAAAAAAAACACCCTAAATCCAAACACAGACAAAGCATTTCTACAAAAATACGATCTTGCTACATTTGCTATTTTAGAATGAAAATCACGAAATGTAAACTTACTAGGACTCCACTGAAGAGAAAGATGTTGGCATAAAATGGAAGAATACCCAGACTTTAGATAAATGCTAATTCAGTTCAAGAAATATTAATTCCTAAAAGATCTCTCTAAAGGAGAGGGAGGGAGGGAGGATAAAAACCATCCAGGGGTGAGAGTCACTCTGTCGTGTATTTTTCAACGACACGTTTTAAATTTAGTTGCCATGGGTTGACTCTGCTTAAAAATTCTTCGTGGGTGCGCGCCCATCGCCCCTCCGCCCACCTCCCCAATTTTTGTTGCCGAAATTATTTTTCCCTTTGACAGGTTTTATAACATTTCCACTCCATGCTGCCACCAGCCTTCACCTAGCTGCTATTTCTAGTTCCAGGACTGAAATAGATTTGAAACTAACCACCCTACATTCCTGGGTATTTCTTTTGAATCATCTCTTCGCTGGCAGATTTCCGTCACTGAGTGCTACTTGCAAGGAGAGCCTATGGGTGGCTTTGGTCCCTGAGCTCTTTCTTGCCGGGAAAGGACTAGTGGCTGCCTTTTTAACAGGATGGTCGGCTGGCCAGTCTGATGTTCTTGGGTCACGCTCTTGTCCCTACAGAATGCTGCGGACAACCTTTCTTTCATTTTCATGCTATCGCTTTATTATCTTTTTGTTGGGGTTTGACAGCATCTGATGACCAGCATCTCTTTCATGCCTGCCTTCTGAGCCACTGGAGAAATATGATAAAAGAGTGAAAGCTCTTATGGGACAACAGGGCTGATACCGAACCCCAGAAGGAGGTGGCAGGGTTGACTCGGGACAGGCTCTCCTCCTGAAGGGCGGTGTGTCCACGCCAAACAGCACAGAGGAGCCCTGTGGGCTGGCATGCTTCCAAGGAAAAGAGTGAGGGGTGGGTGGGCTTCAACGAGCTTTAGTCCACCAGCCCGATGTTCTTCCATCTGAAGGTAGAAGGACAAGTGGGGGGCGGAGGCACATCCAGGGGGCCCTCCCCCCACATGAAAGGAAGCTTATCCCTACTGCTGCTCTCTGACTACTTGACTGTCGAGCTTATATTTTTATTAGGTTTCATCTATAGCACAAAGAACCCTCAGGAACTCTGCTTCTACCGCTCAGGTTATGTTTCTTGCAGATGAGTTTCTTCATCAGCTTGAGTGTTGCAGAGAGAGACTGAACCAAGGATGTTGGATTTGGCAATTGGATGATCTTACATTACCTTAATGAAAAAATACAGGCTCACATTCAAGCTGGGGTGGGGGTGGGGAGAAGTCGGACTGAGGGAGATCAAGGAAAGAATGGGAGAGGAAGAAGCAAAGGCAGAAGGTGCAGAACATTCCGTGGAGAAATTCAGGAATACAGGGAGAGAAAGGGTGGGATGCGAGGACCACGGAGCGGATTCTGCAGCCTGGGAAAAATGCACACAAATGTGCGTGTTTGTAGGCAGAGGGGAAGAAGCTAAGAGAGCAGGAGAGAGTATCGATGGCAAGGCGGGAGGACAGAGGCTGAGAGAAATAGAGAGAGACTGATGGGGGCAGGGGAAGGGCAGGAGAGGAGGCTCTGGATCCAGGAGGGGGGTGAACCATGGGAAAGAAGAGGACTCGGGCCCAGAAGTGGCCATGGTGACCTCACAAGTATCACCAGCCCTGCCCTCTTTCCTGGAAAGAAGGAGACTGAGCCATCAGCCAGGAGCTTGGGAGGAGCCAGCAGATAGGCAAAGCAGGGGGGTGCAGGTTAGGATCCCGAGGGTCATGGTCTCAACGGCAGAGAGAAGTCACAGGCAGGAGAGGTAAGGCTGGATCAATGCCTGAGTGCAGTGGAAGTTGTCTCCCCTCACTCCCTACTTGGGCCCAGGCAACCTCACGTGCTGTAAGATTCTAGAAAGGCACAGCTGGTGAGGGGAGGTTGGGGCAGGAAGCAGGGAGGGGCTCCTGTTCTGTTTTGCCTGCAGTGGAAGGGCTGGTAGTAATCTCCCGGCTTGGCTTTCCTGACTCCCACCTGAAGATGGGAGGAAGGAAGCCCCGCAATGCTCTCTCATTTTATCGGTGGGGGGTGGGGGTGGAGGCCCAGAGCAGCTGCCGCAGGTAACCCTGGAGCTCAGACTTCAGACCGCAGTGCCTGTGGCCTGGGGAGTTGGGGAAGCCCGCGATATCCCAGGGAGGCTTCCCACACTCCCTGGCCCGGTAAGAGAACTCAGCTGAGCGTAGAGGAGGTGTCCAGCTTCCCAGCAGGGGAGGCCCTGGGGGAGGTACTGGGGGTCCCTGCAGCACGGCGGTCTGTCGGGCATTTGTACGAGTGGGTCTGACTGGAAACATCACTGATGCTGTAGGCACGCAGCGACTCATTTTCTTTGTTCCCTAAACGTTTCCGTCCCAGACCGCATGCCAGACCTGGTATGGCAAACTGGGGACCCAGAAGGAAGACGTGAGCCAGCTGTGCTCGAGACGCTCCCCGCCTCGTGGCAGAGACAGAGACAGAGACAAGAGCTTTGGAGGAGGTTTGGCTAGTGGTGGAAGGGGGGCAGAGAGCAGGACCCACCTAGACCTGGAAGAGGTGGCAAGGAAAGGATCATCAGAGAAGTGATAGGGCGGGTCTGTTTAAAAAAAAAAAAAAAGATTTATTTATTTGAGAGAGAAAGAGAGCATGAGCAGGGGGAGGAGCAGAGGGAGAGGGAAAGAGAATCCCAAGCAGACTCTGTGCTGAGCATGGGGCCTGACATGGGGCTCGATCTCACAACCCTGAGATCATGACCTCAGCTGAAATCAAGAGCCACCCAGGAGCCCCACAGAGCAGGCCTTAAAGGATCCTTTCGTACCGGGGGCAAGCCTCAGGAGCCAGGGGAGAGGGCAGGCATTCCTGATGTCTGGGGGCACAAGGCAAACCCCAAGGGAGAGACAAGCGGGGAGAGGGAGAAAGAGAAGTTACATGGTGAGGCTGGAAAGGGAGGTGAGGTCAGCTCCCAGACAGCCTTGAACGCCATGCTAAGGGCTTGACTTTAGAAAGGTCAGTCTGGCTGGAGTATGGGAATGGGGGGGAGGTAAGAATGTGGTTGGGAGGATAGGAGGCTGCTGTGGCCACAGTCCAGATAAGAGGCAGTGTGGCCCAAGCTTGGGATGGTGTGGAGCCCCGGGGCTTGGGGACTGATGGCATGAATCAGGCTGTGGAGGTGGATGCCAGGTTTCTGACTTGGCCATCTGGCGAGTGCTTTTCACTGAGATGGTAGCTGTTGGAGAGGTGCTGGGGAGAGAGAGTGCTTGGGCCAACTGAGGGAGAAGTCTCGTGTGCCACGGTGTACGGGAGTCTGAGGGAACTTCCAGGCAGGAGATGAAGACCAAGGGCCAGCCACCCAAGGGTGAAGGTTAAGGGCTCGGCATGAATACCATGTTCCCAGGGACTGTGTGGGCTCAGGACAGACCCCAGAGGAAAAGAGCAGAAAAGATGTATCACGAGCGGGGGGACCAAGAAGGAACAGTCAGAAAGTCAGGTGAAGACCAGCAGACAAGGAGGGAACAGTCTCCTAAAATCCAGGAGCGGCGTTTCGAGAAGGCAGAGGTCACCAGCCCTCAGTGCCGCAGACAACCCAGGATGGCCTTGTCAAGGGCCATTTCAAGGGCACTATGGGGTCCGGGCCAGGTTTTAGGGGGTGAGAAGCACTGACTGGGAAGCCACTGGTCTCTGTGTCTTGCACAAAGTCTGATGCTCCTGCTTCTTGGGGGTCGCCCGATCGCCCCTCACTTGGCCACAGCAAGCCTAGCTCTCTGTAAATCTCACCAGTTTGGGGCTCCCTAGTGTCCTATGCGTGTGTGCATGGGTTGTCTGGCTCTCTGAGGGGCTCTGCTCGCCAGCCCCTGTCCCTCTCGCCGGTCTCCAGCCTCCAGGTTTGAAGAAGGTGACAGAGCTCCTGGCAGCCCATGTGAGGGGCGCGTCGCAAGGTCGCGAAGCTCGAGCCAGGCTGTAGCACGTGAACCCAGGCCTCGGCTGCGAGTGACAGCATTGTCCCACTGCTATGTTCCCACTGACTTCTGACGTCCTCTACCCTTAATGAGCCGGTGGCAGGAGGCCTCCCCATCTTCTGAATAGAGAGTGACTTGCCTGCAGGCTTGCTCGGGGCTCAGGATGGGACCCCCAGGCTCTCGCTCCTGCCTCAGCCTCTGGTCTGCAAGGATGACCATCCTCTAGGGGGAGGGAAAGGCCCAGAGTCTCTTTCCCTCATCCTTTCCCGGAGCCCCAAACTGGGCAGCACCTCTGAGGGAAGCTTCTCAAGGCCCGGAAGTGACCCACAGGGCCCACTGGCCCCATCCCTGGGTTTTCGGGGCCTCTCTTGGAACTGGCCCTGGAACCTTGCACTGATCTCCCCTCCCATGCCGCTACCCCTCATTACAGGTACCAAGGCCATGTTCCCAGTGTGGCCTTCGCCTTTGGCTCCCCCTATGGCACCGCCACCCTCAAGTACTTCCAGGACCAACGCAACGCAGCCCTGGAGAAGAGCCACACTCCCTTCAGCACAGGCGGCCACTTTCCGACCTTCTTCTCCTCCAACCCCGACCTGGTGCTGAGCAAGCGCTCTTACACCCGGGACGGCTGGCTGCACACCCCTGTCTACACCCGCTTCAACCTGGACAGTGACCGCTCCACCCAGCTCGCGGGGTTCTACCAGGTGGGCTGCCCTGGGCTGGGCGGCTGCCTCCTTTCCCTGGTGGTTGGGGGAAGAGGGTTAGAGCGATGGTGGGGCCAGAGGAGACCTAGCACCCTCAAAGAGTGACTTTGTTTCCTTTTTCTGAGCCCCTGAGCTGGCAAGGACCCTTGCCCTTGCTCACCCCACTGCCGGGAGAGCTGGAGCCTTTGGGGATGTGCCCGCCCTCCCCTCTGCCCCATAGCCCAGTGGACTGTTGCTTACTTCCTACTAGAGTAAAAGGCCAAAGATTCACCTTCAGGTTGAGCCCACCCAACACAGACAAACGGCCCACTAAGCCCCCTGCCCGGACTGTACTTGCCCACCTGGGTCCTAGTGCCCACCCAATGCCTCTCTGTCTCCCAGATTTCTGAGGATGTACCCCGGAGTCAACCCCAGCCCCAAACACTAGCTGCCTGGCTCCTGGTGTTCTGGTCCTGGCCCTGTGGCTCTTAAAGCCTCCTCTGAGTCTGGTTCAGACACATCCTTGTGGACACAGGCACTGACCACTGATGTGCTCGCCCAGCTCACAGGGGCCAGGGCTCATTTTCTGCTGTGTTCCTAGAAATCCCCCCCCCCCCCAGTCTCTTGCAAACAACCCTCCAGCCCGAGTTCAAGGACACGGGTACCTCCTGGTCCTCAGGACAGAGAACTGTGTGAGAAGGCAGCCTCTCCAGGGAGAGGATTGGGTCAATGTTGTGAGACATCTGGGGGCTGGGGAACCATGTCAATGGACACAGAAAGACCTTTGGTCTCAATCATGGGGGGCGGGGAGAGGCAGAAACAAACTGTGTCACCTGCTCAGGCAGGATTCACATACCTTCCTTCTGCTGGTCGCTTGTCTCGTTTACTCTCCCTAGCAAAGCTGGTGTGGTGTGGGCCATTATCCCCATTAGACAGACGGGGAGCTGGTCTCAGAGAGGACACCTAGCTGGGAACTCCAACAGGGGCATTAGGGGAGGCAGCCCCCCGCCCCTTGCCCAGGTATAGGCAGGCAGGAATGGCAGGAGGCCCCAGGTTGCTCCTCTAACACTAATAGCCTCTCGTCTCTTCCTTGGGTCGAGCTGTAGGTGGCACAACAGCATCGGAAGTTCTATCTAGACAAGACGGGCATGGTGCCCCGGGTCCCCTACTTCGTGCTGCCTGTGAAGGAGTGGGAACGGTACCCCCTCCCCACCGACCTGTGAGTGCCTGCCTTCCCTTCATTCACGCGTTCTACAAACACATGTCCGTAGGCACCTGCCAGGCATGCAGCCACTCAGAGTGAGAAATGAGCTAAGAACTGGCCCTAAGGAGCCTATGGTGCAGAGGATGATAGTCACACAGCAAGGGGTCCAGGTATGGGCAGCCTTGCAGCTACACTAGTCCAAACGTGGGCACAGCTGCTCTGAGCAACAAGGAACTGCTGCCCTCTGGCGGACACAGAGGGCACTACACAGAGCCTGGAATTGGTACCACACCCTCCCCCGACCCCCCACCAACCCGGACCAGGCTCAGAAAATGTTCTCCTCTGGACTACAAAATAGCTTTCAAAGTCCAGCTGTCCATCTAACGAAATCTGAAAGTTCCCCACTGCCTGAATCTCACTTTTATCCGGGCGAGTTGCTCTTCCCAGCGAAGACCCTCTCTGCTCTGTGAGATAATCCAGACACATGTTTGCCTTGCGCTCCCTCCTGACACCAAGGCATGGAAATCAAAAGTCTATGCTGCCAAGGTGTCATGTGGGAAGGAAGCATCAGGTGGTCATCTGGAAGATCTTGGGTTTCCAATTACATGCTGACCCTTTGCTTGCATCAAGAGCCTCAAGCCTCGTCACCATCATCATGGATAAGGCAGGAACACTTTCCATTGAGATTAATGGGTTTTAAAGATACAAATTTACCTATCTCTGTATGTTATCTCTGTAACATAGATGGGCCCATTTTATAGATAGGGAAACAGGCTTAGTGATGGCCTCAGAAACTTTGCCGCGTAGAAAATCTGGTTGGAGGCAGAACCTGGAGAAACTGAGATCTCCTGACACCAACTCTAGGACTCTGAGTTGATCATCTTCACCCCTTGGGTGGCTCTGAGTCAGACCAAACTTGGAGGCAGGGTGGGGCCTCTCCTGGGCCATATTTTCTTTTGAGATCACTCTGGGTAGGACCTGCACCCCCTAAGGCTGTGGGGAGCCTAGGGTGCCCCAGCCCCCACTTCTCCAAATTATCTGGTGGCATATGCAGCTGATGGCTTCGCACAACACACAGGGCCAACCAGGTCAATGGGAGTAGGAGGGTCAGTGTCTGCGCTCAGACCTTTTCCTGATCACCACTGTGGCTTGGGGAAAATCCCTGCCCTTTCCTGAGTTTCAACACCATCATCACCATCACGCCACCATCACCAGTATCACCATCACCACCATCCCCACCATCCCCACCATTACCATCACCGTCATCATCACCATCACCATCATCACCATTACCACCATCACCACCATCACCATTACCACCATCACCACCATCACCATTACCACCATCACCATCACCATCACCATCACCACCATCACCATCACCACCATCACCATCATCATCACCATCACCATCACCATCACCACCATCACCACCATCACCATTACCACCATCACCATCACCACCATCATCACCATCATCACCATTTCTTATAATGTTTGTTGAGTGTTTCCTCCTTGTCCAGGGTTACTGAAGTGCTTTATAAGCGTTATCTCATTTACTCCTCAAAACAAAGCTGAGACAGATGTACTCACATTAGTCCATTTTATATGGGTCCACTTCCAGCAGGAGCTAAGCCAGAATCTGACACCCATGTTCTGTCTGACGCCCACGTTCTCTCTCTGAACCACTATACCATCATGCAAATACCAGTTATTCTGATCTCACCTGCAGGGGGGCTTATCAGATGTTGGGCTGATGAGCAGTCAGCATGGTCAGGATGGGCTAGAACACTGGGCACACAGGGCCGCGGTTGGGCATCCTTCCCCTTGCAGGCTCACTGCCTAATGCTGGCTCCATCCTTGCCCCCAGTCCTCCTCTGACCCCAGAGAAGAAGTGGCACCTTCTAAGAGCATCCCCTGAAAACATGAAGACCTACCAGACGTTCCCCTCGGGGAAGAGGGTCTCCCCACAGGAACGGCAGAAGAGAGATCTCTACTTTGAGTTTAGAGCGTGATGCCCGGGAGCCTGGCTCTGACGAGATTGGCTTTTTGGAATAAAATCTTTAGCCACGACCAAACCCATGGTCTTCTCCTCTGAGCCCCAGGGACATTTGGCTACAGCAAGAACACGCCCGAGGGTCACACAGCACTGAGTCTTAAGGACTGTGGAAAGCTCAGCTCAGGGGTTCATGCCAGTGGAAAGCAGTGTCCCTTGACCTACTGGCCCCCTACCACCCCTCCCCCGAGGTGGGGGCTGGTAGGACCAAGAACTGTAGGGCTCCCAAGCCTTGGTGGCAGGTCACTCCAGGACAGAGATACCTCCCATCTGCTTCCACCAGTGTAATTGAGGAAGCCCCAAGATTGCATGTCCGAGAATGAAGGTAAAATGACTGCAGAGCAATTGCACTGGGATCAGATACAAAGGAATTCCAGTTTGAGCCCTGACTTGGCATCATTCAGTCCACACACTCGCTTGTGAGGGAGGTGGCGTTATCCCCACTTTATTGATCAGGACGCAGAGTCTCGGAGGTTGAGAATATCGCCCAAGCTCCCACAGCTTAGAAGAGACCCAGTGTTTGGACCCAAGCCCTCGTTTGCCCACTACATAACCTGCCTGTGGTCCATGTGGAGACATGGGAAGTGGGGATGACGCAGCCTAGAAGCCCCCGTGGTGCCTGAGAGAAAAAGCTGCGTCCGGCAACCTCTCTCTGCATTCTTCCCAGACAGGCACGGACAGGCTGCTGGGGTGTCTCTCCTGGGGACTATTTCTAGAATAGGATGGGAGGGGGTGGCCCAGGACTGAGCCATTCTTCAAGGAAATGGGGAGAACAGGTTCCCCAGTCACATGCCTGCAGTGGGGAGTCTGGAGTGTCTGCTCTCACCAGGCTGCTCTTCCCACTTCTCCGTGGCAGGGGACAGGATGTGGGGGACAGCCCCTCCATACACAGGATCTGGGATGGGGACCTCAGGCCAGGTGTGTATCCACATGACAGGTTTTCTCTAACATTCCAGCATCTCTTAGATTTGATCAAGGGACTCCATCCATCAATGGGAAATTTATTACATCTTGAATGGGTGAGTCAGGACCTGAAGGCAAAGAGACCACTGCAGGTTCAAGTACATGTCTCAGCGAAACAGCCCCTCCCCTGGGATCCAGTGTTTAGACACCTTCCCGGAGGACGATGTAAACCAGAAAAACTGTGTGCCCATCAGAGGGGCATCTGTCAGCTCTCAGGGACCCTATAAGGGGCTTCTCCTGTGTCCCAGACTCCTTGACCACCTGGGTCCCCAAGGGTCCCTGTGGTGGCCAAATTCATTCCAGGATTTGGCTGAAGAGCAAAGCAAATAACCCCCAATTGCTGGTCCACATGTTGCATCCTGGGGCCTGGGGGTGCGAAGTGGATCCTCGATGTCTTCTCCCATGACAAGGACTGGGAAGCCAGGCACCAGCTGGAATGACCACTGCCCAACACGACTCTGTGCAGTCGGCAGGAGAGACGCTGGGAGGTAGCTCCAGGGGAAGAATGGAATGTTGTGGGTTTTCTGCATAAACTTCATCCCATTTGGCCTTTTCCCTGCTGTGAGGCGGTTGGGATTTGGACCCTGTCCTCAAAAAGTCTGGTCGTCCCAGCTAGCTTGACGTCATTGGCAAACTTAAGCCCCGGAACGAGCAGTGCTTAATAAAAATTAGTGATCCTGTATTCAAAAAATGAACTGGCGGGGCAAGGGAAAGGTTTTGTTTTGCTTTATTGAATAAACAATGGTCTACAAGTGAGGGAAGGATGGGGACCACGTCATACTTCTGACCAGAGTCTCCCAATGCCCGGAGGGGGTTGAATTCCAAGTTCCAGTGTCTCCGTGAAGCCGCCAGATCAGGTATGGCCACATCAAAATCCCCAGAAGTGAATCCGAAAGGAGCTGAGAGAAAGCATCCCACGAAGCCACCCTGAGCTACAGATCTAAAGTGCCCTCCAATTTCCAGATTCATAGTGGTCCTGGTGGCACCCTCTTGTCCCTCTCTCTCTGTCATGGCCAGTTTGCAGCTATTGCAAACCCTCCCAAAGCCTTCTGCTCCTTTTAGCATCACCAGAAAGCAAAGGGTGTCAGAACCTCGTGGTGCCAAAAACCAATGGAAAGAAATTGGAGAGATGCAAAGAAAAAGACAAGGAGGACAGGATTCTGGTCTCTGTTATGTGCTGGGTTGTTCTGGAAGAAGAGGAATTACCCTTAGTTGGGGTGGTTCTAAGTGTGGACTGTCTGTCAGAGGGTATGCCCACACATAGGTCCCACAGCGGCCAGGACGGCCTGGAGAGCCCTCTCCTCCCGCCACGCAATTAGAAGAGGGGTGAACAGCTGACCCAATCTGGAGTCAGAGCTGAGAGATACTACTAGGAGTGACCGACATCTGCCGGGAGGCCATAACTGGCCTCCTGTCTGACAAGGGAGAGATTTCCTGTCTGCAGGCTGAGCTGAGTGCAGAGGAAATGAGGAGAGAGGCAGAGGCTCTGGGTACGGAGAAGAGAGAGAATGAACCATTTTCCGTTCCTGACCAGGTACTCTCTGAGGTCTAGCGCTTTGTTCTTTTTCTGATTGGTTGGTTAAACCATCATGGCAGCCATGCTTTGCTATCAAATTCACCGAGACTATGAGACCAAGGGCAGAAGAGGGCCCAGGAGCAGCAGACACCGGCAAACAGAGGTCCACTGCACCCAAGAAGGGCCTTCTAACAGGGCTGTTGGATCATGAATGGGCTGCCTCTTGGGGTGGGGTGGGGTGGTGTGCTTTCCCCATAACTGGAAGGATCCAAACAAAACCATTAAACATGGCTGGGGCAATATGGAGATGGCCAGTCATCTCTAGGGTGTCTGTACGAAGATAGAAGACAATTTAATGCCCCTTCTGCATGAAACAAGGTTTGGAAATACTCTGTGACCAGCATTTTCACACACCCATGCAAATCCCCAACTCCCGGGGACCTCTGGAGTTGTGGGGGCAGGGGAGCAAAGGCCACTCGCCGGTCAGTCCTGGAGCCCCCTGGGCCTAGGGGAAGACCCCTGTGTGCCACGTCTAGATAGCCAGCATCTGAAGTCTGGGCCACCCACGTCATTTGCAGAGCCTGGAATGTCATCTTGCCTTTGCTGGTTAAGCCCCACTCCCTCTTTCTAAAGGTTAGAAATTTCGGTTACCTAATTTCTCCAAAGCTCCAGGTTTGCTGATTCTGAAAGCATCGGCAAAGTACCCTGGAGACTCATGACCTCCTTAGGAAGACTGGGGGGCTTTATTGGCTCTTCCTGCCCCCGCCCCCAACTGTGGTGGGCACTTGCTCTCCCCCCACCCCCAATCCAGAACACCTTACTTCATGAAGTCTGGAGACTTGGCCATCGCATGTTCAAACTCCGAGAAAGATAGCATGTTGTCGTTGTCCAGATCTGACTCACTTAGGACCTGGCCAGGGGTGCAGAAAAAGCCAGAGAGCAGAGAGGAGCCCGCTATGAAAAAATGACACAGGGTCGCAGGCAGAGGGGAGAACTTCTCATGCCGAGTGTTACTATAGGCCAGGCTCTTGCTAGGTGCTTCACTAGCATGTGAGTCCCCCAACCACCCTGGGGGGGGGGGGAGTAAGGCAGATGTTCTCCCCACCCCCCTCGCTACTCCCCACCCCAGACAAAGACATGGAGATGCAGAGATAAGGTCATGTGCACTGAGGTCTGGAGCCTCGTGGGCTGGTCTCATCATGGGAAGAGTGTCCTTCATGCCTCCAGCACAAACTAGGCAGTGAAAATGGGTGTGGAGGTGAAAGGGATGACACCCCCCCACCCACACCTGTATCTAATCACAGGCAGGGGCTCGTACTGCAAGGAGCCCGGTCAGTTCAAGGAGGCAGTGATGACCTCCCACAGTTTTATCTTTGCTTCTAGTGTCAATCCAGACCTCAAGCACTTGAAGTTTCCCATGGATAACATGGGTTAGGGGACATGGGGATGTGCCCTCTGAGGCTAAGCTGCTGTCAGGCCACCTGCCCTCAGTGACCGCCATGTGGGTGGGAGGGGCCCTTGGAGCAGATGGCTTGGACACCTGCTCTTGGGGACCCTGGAAGGATGGACCTTGGAGGAAAGACAGAAACTTGGAAGATAGTTGCCTCCAGCCATGTGCCCATCCGTCAGGGCACCCCCACCCTGCCTGCCACCCGGGGGCTTTGTGGGATGGCCCGGCCCAACCCAGCCCGTGTGGCTCCGGGCACACACGTGGCTCGTGAGGTCAGCCAGCAGGTCCTCGGACACGTCGTCACTGTTGAGCAGTCGGAGTACAATCCTCTGCAGGTCCTCCTCGTCGATGAAGCCATTCTCGTTAAAGTCTGTGAAGAGGAGGCCAAGTGAGAGAGGAAGGGGGGCTTCCTCAGCCTCCCTCGGGCCAGGGGGCCATGCCCCACAGAACCCACCCCCCACCCCTGTCCCAGGCGGGCCTGGAGCCCACCTGGTTTCAGTCACTGAATCTTCACAACTGACCTTTTATGAGTCTCACTTTGCCAAAAGGACACTGAGGCCTGGAGGTGTGAGATGTTGGCCCACACTGCTGGTAAGCGGAAGGTGGGATGCGGACCCAGCTAGGCTGGTTCCCAAACCCGCGTCACCCACCGCGCTAGGGAAATCTCCACCTCAGATCACATAAGCAACTAGGCGGTTTGGTGGCCTGGAGCGGGGGGCACGGAGGAGCAGACAGACGCCTGGACCTGAGCACAGATCCCTGCTCTTGGCCCTGAGCAGGGTGACCTGAGCACCTCCCCCACTCGCACTGAGGACAGTGCCCTGGTGTCCACTCCAGCGAGTGCCCTGACCCTTGTCAGACCTTGAAGGGTCCTCCTTTTTGAGTTAAAAAATATGGTCATTCCTATGAAACTACTAGAACACTGTATGTCAACAACAACAAAATATAGGCATTACACAAGCCCCGTCCACACTGGACCCCCCTCCCCGCCGCCAGGTGTGTTTAACCCAGTTCCCTACAGAGGAGCCTTGGAAAGGGTATCCTTGGGCCTGTCAGTGCCTGTGGCAAGTCTTCTCTACTGGCCTTGAGTGCTTCTACCCCCAGCCTTTGCAGAAGGCAGCCCCATGCCCGGAGTGCCCGCTCCTTTTCCTCCAAGCCCTGGGATGCTCTGACTTCACCCTGTGCTCACTCTCCCGTGCCTCCCTGTGAAGTCTCCCTGACACCCTCAGGCCCAGGATGGTTCCTTCCTCGCGCTCCAGCAGCTTCTAACACGGGACCTGTCCTCCTGGCATGAGCCTTGCTCTCCTCGGCACCAGGGGCCTAGGGCTGCCTTGTTTCCCTGTAACTGCATCTGCTTCTCGCCACCGCCTCACCATTCGCTCTCAGCAGACACATGGGTGCCTGCTGGGTGCCCTTCCCTGAGCCAGACCTCAGGGCACAGATGGACCAGACTGGTACCAGTCTGCATGGAGCTCCCAGTCTGGAGGTGCCGGGGGAGACTGCTGGGCACCTGAGTAGCTTGGCTCCAGAGAGAAAGGAACAGGCCTCCCAAGGGTTCCAAGGGTTTCCAGATGGGCAAGTTCATGTCTGATTGGAATTGGGGGTGTGAATGAGGAAGACTTCTTGGAGGAAGAGGCGTCAGAGAAGGATTAAAGGGTTTGGGCCTCCGGAGATGGAAACCAGAGGAGGTGCCAGGGTCACTAGGGATAGTGGTGGAGAAGGAACAGCACGAGAGTGATTAGTCTGGGGTGTGGGGAACAGTGGCTTGGAGGTCTGGGAGAGTGAGACCGAGGTTAAGTGTGGAAGGCGGGCTGAACTACATAGAGCCATGGATGCCGAGGGAGGCTCTCTGGGAGAATGCCCCTGCTGCCTCTGGGAACCTCAGCATGGCCCCTACCTCTTCTAGAACCCCCAGTGCAACCCCTGCCTCTTCTAGAACCCCCAGCATGGCCCCTGCCTCTTCTAGAACTCCCAGCGCAGCCCCTGCCTCTTCTAGAACCCCCAGCATGGTCCCTGCCTCTTCTAGAATCCCCAGTGCAGCCTCTGCCTCTTCTAGAACCCCCAGCATGGCCCCTGCCTCTTCTAGAACCCCCAGCATGGCCCCTGCCTCTTCTAGAATCCCCAGTGCGGCCCCTGCCTCTTCTAGAATCCCCAGTGCGGCCCCTGTCTCTTCTAGAACCCCCAGCACAGCCCCCACACTGCTCATCAGCCATGCAGTAAGTAAGGGCAGTAAGCTTAGGCAGGTACAACGCCCCCACGACAAGCAGATGTGCCCAGCAATGATCTAAGTGCTTTCTCTTCTACTGCATTTAGTCCTCATAACACAGACGAAGACAGTGAGGCGCACCGAGATTGAATAACCGTCCCCACTTTCTCAGTCTCAGTTCAGCCTCTTGCCTTTAAATATCTGTGTCCAACCTGGGCTTCTCCTGAACTCCAGGAGCATACCCATCCACAGGCCTTCTTGTCCTCTCCACTTGGAGGTCTGATAGGTCCCTCAAGTTCAAGAGGTCGAAACCCAAACTCTTGCCGTACCCCCCTCCTCCCTGGCCCCAAACCTGTTGCACTCAGCTGTCCCCTTCTTGGCAAATGGGTAATGGCCAATAAGCTTGGAATCATCCTTGACTATGTCCTTGCCTTGCTCCCCATGGCTAAGATGTCAGCAGACCCTCCCTGCTCCCCTTGGAGAGACAGTGGACCCAGCCTGATGACCTCCGCATGATCCTGCCTCAGGGCCTTTGCACTGTGCTTCCCCTCCCTGGAACACCCACCCACTTAAATGCCAGCTTCTTACCAGAACATGCCTAAAATTGCACTTTCTATCCCATTCCCTGCTTTATTTTTCTCCTAGCGCCCCATACTACCTGACACACTGTATGTTTTACCCATTAGCTCCTTTATTTCTCTCCGCTAAAATGTAAATTCCTCAAGGGCAGAAAGCTTAGTGTTTTGGGTCACTATTGCATCCCCAGCTCCTAGAACAGTACCTGGAACAGAGTAAGCACTCACTGAATATTTGTTGAGTCAGTGAACGCGTGAACTATCCAAAGTCACACGTTGATAAATGATGGAGACAGTGGTAAACCCAGGTAGTCCAGCTCTGTGGGCAGTCTGTGCTCTGAATCACTCATAACTGTTCATATTATAATGAAGCAGCCAATTTTCAGCTGGGTTCATGACCATCTAAAATGAACACTACACTACATTTCCCAGCCTCCCTTGCTGCTCGATGTGACCCCATATTTGAGATCTCGCCAGTGAGATATAAGAGAAAGAGGCACCAGCAAACTTCCGGGAATGTCTTTAAAGAGAAGGCTATACCTTCTTCGTGACCTTGAGGCCACCTTGGGAATGGAGGATAAGGTGACATCAAGGAGGAACCTACATCCCGGCCATTGCAGAACCACTGAGGACAACTGCCTCTGGGATTCTACATGTTAGAGAAATAACACGTCGCTGCTGGAAATCTTGGAAGCCATCTTGTGTAAACCCCTGGGGGTCCCCTGCCATTTGCCACCAAATTTAACCCGAACTAATACATGATCTGAGCCTCTGTTTCCTCATCCATAAAATAGATAATAGCATCTCCAGAGTGTTGCTGTGAAAATTGAATAAGGAAATGCATGGAAGTCGTCTGGCATGGGGCTTGGAACATAGAAGATGCTCGCTACAGAAGACGTTCATTAGGTAGAGTAGAAGCTCAATTCTGTGTCACTAGAGGATATTAAATACTGAAAATGCCAACCTTGGAAACTGTGTAATCTCTCGCTTTGAAGAATGGAATCCAGAGCTATGTTGGCCCTGGAATGGAGGAGCAGGTGTACTGAGGTCACTGAATCCTACAGGGGTAGAGCCCAGAACTTTGCCTCTGTTCCCCCAGATAGGATATGGAGGCAGAAAGTCTAACTCAGCACCCCATTCCTTAAGCAGGTGGCTCTCCCCTGACCAACTGTTTATCAGCCCCAGGACCTGGAGGCTAAGGCCTGAGACGTTCCTCCAAGACTCTCCCTGCACAGCTTTGCTATCTCACATTGTGGGTGAGGGCTGGGAGCAGGTGGAGGGGCGGAGGGACCAGCACCGGGACTAGAGGGAGGGGGCAGCCGCAGTGACATTGCACTGCTGGTAAGAGGCTCCACAGCCTCTCCCCGAGACCCCGCAGTGTCCCCAGGCATCCTGCTGGCCCAGCTCCCGTATGCGAAGACTGCAGCAAAGTGACATGGCTTTGGTCCCAGGCCATCTGAAGACAGAATAATTTGCTGGAGTAGAATGTAGTCCTGGACAGTTCCCCTCCTTTGGGGGTGCAAGGGCACAGCCGACTGGGAAAGGAGTGGGGGCTGGGAGCTCTGGGCAGCTGGCCAGCCCCTGCAGCCTCAGCAGTCTCAGACCTGCAGTCTTGGGGCTGTTCTGAGAGTGGGGGAGGGCCTACCTCTTGCTGTTTCCCCGACAACAGGAAGGTTAGAGAAAGCTTGGAGAATCGGGGCTCCAGAACATTCTTGCCATCATCATCCCAACCTCCCTGTCATGTGACTCCTTGCAATTTACGAAGTCATTTTACAGAAATCAGCCCATGTTGTCTGAGTGACGAAAGGCACGCTTCTCACCATCATTTCTAGGAGAACGGAGCCTGCCTCCCGTGCCTCTCCCAGCCCTCAGTCCCGGGTCAGGTCTTGGGGCGGTGTGGCAAGTTCTCCCCGGGGGCGCTCTGGCCCCTGCCTGAAGGTCATTCACATCTGGTGGCAGTTGGCTGATTGGAGCAGGAAGGCAGGGCCTGGGGTATCGGTCGGTCTCTGACAGGTGCAAGTCCCTCCAGAGAGGGGTGGGGATGAATCCGTTGGAGGCCGGGAACGTCCCTCAAAGCAGAAACTGGAACCTAGCAGGTACATCCCCAGTGCTGGATTCTTGACAGATAACCATCCCCTCCCCCTTCGCCTTCCTACTAGCAGCAGTGCAATTCCTGTCCAGGGTGACACCCTATTCAACTTAAAACCCAGCTTTCCAGTCTCCCTTGCAGCTATCTGTGGCCACGTGACATAGTTCCGGACAAAGCCCTCCAAAGCTGCTGGGTGGGGTATCCAAGAAAGCTTGTTAACAAGATGAAGTTGAAGAGTCAACTTCAGCGGTGCCTTCAAACGTTCATTTGGTTCCTATCCCTCCTCCCATCCTTTCTTCCTCCTGCCTGGATGAAGATGAGAAGCCTATAGGCACAGAAATCGTCTTGTGATGCTAAGAACCACAGTCCCATACTACAGGTGGCAGATCAGGGGGCTTGAAGGGGGCAGACCGTCGTCTACTTCTCCCTGGCTCTGCAGAGCCTAATTCCAGGTTTTTTCTCTCTCTTTTTAAAAACATGGGCACTTCCATACGACTGAATGGAAGCCGAACCGGCACAGTAGCTCCGAAACTCCACTGCACTTGAGAATTCCCCGGGGAGCTTTGAAAAAGCCCCCACCAGCCGGGGCCCACCCAGCACCCCTACATCAGACCTGCACAGTGGGGGCCCAAGCATCCGTGGGTCCTGGGTCCCCAGATGACTGCAGTGTGCAGTCCCGTTTGAGGACCAGTGAGTTAGAGCAATGTCTCCCAAATGTTAGGATGTGGAGGACCCAGCTGGGGGTCTTGTTAACGTGCGGACCCTGAAGCGGCCTGTTGGGGGGGTGCTGGAGATTCCGCATTCCTGACCGGCTTCCTGGCAATGTCACTGCTGGTGCATGGACTACGCGCGGAGGACCAAGGCATTCGAGCATCGAGTTAAGTCTCTGGACTTTGCCGAAGAAGGATCACCAGGGCCATCACCATTTTCTTTTCCTTTCTCTTCCTCCTCTTCTGCCCTCACGTCTACCGTTACCACCTCAATGTACTGAGCAGCTCCCACGCGCCAAGCGCCGTGCTCAGAGAGTCACGCATCCCGTCCCTAATCCTGCTGACAGCTCTGTGAGGCAACAAATCTTCTGAACCCAAAGAGAATTCAGATTTGTCTGGGTGTATCTGAGGAAGCCTTGGAGTTTATGAGTCCCCGGGTGTCTATTTGCACAGCTGATTTGCATGAAGGCTTTGTGCTTTATGTTTGGGGGCTGGAGCTCAAGGAGGAAGGAAATCTGTCAAGGGGGCCTGCAGAGAGGGGCTTGAGGAGGACACAAGGACAGCATGGGGGGACAGGGGTTATCTGGTCCCTTACCGGACCTCAGGCGCTCAGTCTGACCTCTTGGGAGTGAGGACATTCTTCTCATGTCTCAGCCGAACACAGTTTGGCCCCTGTGCCTTGAAGCCTGAAGAGAACCTGCTGTTCTTATAGCTTCCCTGAAGGTTGGGGTGTTTTTGTTTGTTTAGCTCGGGAAACCATGGAAAGACAGCTGAGGCAGACATCTTTGGGAACATCTGCTCAGCCCACACTTTACCATCTCTGAGAAGTGTCCCCACCCCCAGCAGTGGGCCTCTGGAGCTATGTCTGTTCCGTGACTCTGCATCTTTTGGGCTGTGGGTGGTTGGACAAGGCTGTTGACCCAGCCAGGGAGTAGTAAGATCATGGGTTTGGCTGAGCCATCAGCCTCTCCTGAGTAAATAGGGGACCAGGGTGTTCCTCTTTGGCCCATGGGCACAGAAACAGGAAAGTCTGCAGGAAGAGCAAATGCAGAGAGAGAAGCAGAGAGGATAGATCCGGCAGCCATAGAGAGAAAAGCAGACAGCAGTTGCCTCACTTCCTGACCACTTGTCCCCTGCATCCTTGCGAAGCTGCTTCGGTTTCCCCATGGTTCCATGCTGCTTGCAATGGACAAACTTTAGAGCCCTCCTCCCCCCCAGATCTGCCCCTCTTGGTGCTTATGCGTATATAATCTCCATGTCCCTTTTGTGTGGAAGGGAACTGTGACTTACATCTCACCAGCAGAATTTGACAACAGTGATGGGATGTTACTTCTGTGATTACAGTGTTATGAGACTCTATCTTACCAGCATACACACCCAAGAGACTCTCTCTCTGGCTGTCTTTGAAGAAGCAAGTGGCTGTGTCAGGGGAGGCCCATGTGGCAAGGAGCATATGTCAGCCTCTGGAAACCGAAGGCAGTCTCCAGCAGATAGCCAGCAGGAAGCCAGGGCTCTAAGCTCCACAGACACAAAGAAATGCACTTGTCAACAACCAGAGTGAGCTTGTAAGTGGATTTCTCCCCAGTTACAGGCAGCCCAGACAGAGCCTTGACTGCAGCCCTGTGGTATCCTGGGAGAGGACACATATAAGCTATGCCAGACTCCTAGACCACGGAGACTGTGAGATTATAAACATGTTGTCTACATCCACTAGATTTGTGGTAATTTATTACACAGCAATGGAAAATGAATACATTGCTGTTCTTCATCTGTTGCCTTTTACACAGGTAAGTCCCTGTTACTGGCCAACTGAAGACTCTTGGCTAAGATGAGATCCCTGAGCCTGGGCCAGCACTCTGCTTTGGGAAGAGCTGCCCATCCAGAAGGGTACTGACAGGAGACAGAAGTGGCTGGGGGCAAAATAGCAAGTGCTCTGTGGTACAAGTCCTAGACCTCCCTGGGGATCCCCAGAAGTACTTGGGGTAAGGAAGGAGGACGACTAATGAACAGGTGAGGACCACGAAGCCAATTAAATTTGGGTATGTGATTTCATTTGTACTTAACTCTGCTTGAAGTTCATTATAAATGTGTGTCTTGTATCAAACGTAGGATGTGTGGGGCCATTCCTTCTTCAAATATCTTTTCTTCCCCATTAATTCTTTTCCTTCCATTCTTCAGATTAGATTATTTATACTGAACTATCTTCAGGTTTCTGACTCTTTCCTCTGTCATCTCAATTCTCCTGTTAAGCCCATCCAATGAATTTTTATTTTAGATATTTTATTTTTCACTTTCATATTTTCCATTTGATTCTTTCTTATAGTTTCTGTTTCTCTGTGGAGAATTCCTACTGTTCCCTTCATTATGAATTTCTTTTACTTCACTGGCCAAGGGTTAGTAGCTGTTTTAAGAGACTTGTCAGCTAATTCCAACATCTGGGTCATGTCAGAGTCAGGCTCCATTCTTGAGACCATATCAGTTTTATTTTTTAATTGTCTATTGAATAGTTTCAGACTGTAGATCAGACATTTCTGGTTTTCCAAAATTTTTGTATATTGAATAATTTTGGATTGTACCTTAGACGTTATAAATGATTTATTGTAAAAACTCTGGATTCTGTTATGTTCCTCTAAAGAGTGCTGATTTTTTTTTTTTTTTAATTTTAATTCTATCAGGCAATTGACAGGACTTAAAGTGCAAACCCTGTCACAGAGGGAACTTGTTAAAATGCAGTGGCCACTCAAATCTCAGTTCTGTTATCTACCTCAGCTGCTTTGAGTCTGCCCTTGTATATATGGTTTAGAGATCTGGGCATAGTTCATACACAGATGTTGGGCTCCCTTCTCTGGCTTTCTTTCACAGTCTCTCCCTTATTTTCACTTTTCAGGAGGAAATTGTCCCAAACTCTCTGATTCTTTAAGTCAGAAAGAGTTCAAGGTTTCTATCAGTCCTGTGTGATGTCCCTCACTGAAAGCCACCTTTAGGCTAAAAAAGTTTGTAAAAAGGAGGAGGGGACCATTCAGTACCATTTCTTTCTTCTAAGTTCAACTCTCTGCTTCTGGTACCATTAGTGCCATCAGGCTGCTGATAAATAAATATCATGTATATAAACCACATATGGTATATGTGATTTTATTTATTTATTGGAGAAAGAGAGAATGAACCAAGGAGGGGCAGAGGAAGAGGGAGAAGCAGACTCCCCACTGAGCAGGGAACCCAACTCAGGTCTCAATCCCAGGACCCTGGGATCATGATCAAAGCCAAAGGAAGAAACTTAACTGACAGAGCCACCCAGGGGCCCAAGTATACATATATATTTGAGTTTGTAGTTGCTCTCTGTGGAAATGACAGTATGATAGACGCTTACTCAGCTATTACTGGATACTAAGCTTGAGGACATAGGGCTTACAAAAATACCATTAAGTCCTTTTTACAGATGAGAAAACTGAGCCCTCACAGGTCCATCAGGCTTAAAACTCCCCCACTCCATTTTATCCCAGTCCATTTGGGCAAGGCAAGAATAAGATGGTGTCCACTGTGTAGGGACAGGGAGGACCTGGCTGGAAGGGAGAGCATATGAAAGGCCAAACTATGCAAGCCTGAATGTACAAGTCCTTTGGGGCCAAAGAGTTGTCACAATGAGCTTAAAGCCTTGTACATGGTCTGTTTGAAGGCTTCCCAAGATTTCTTTGTTTCTTTCCTTTTAATTTCTTTTGAGAACTCCAGGCATCTCAGCTAAGGGGACATGAGCCCCCTGAAGAGCAGAATTTTTGCAGTATCTTATGGCTACCCCAGGCAAAACTAGAGACCAAAAACTGTCATAAGACCTCAGAGATGATCTCTCTCAAACACCTCATTTTAAAGATGATGAAACTGAGGCCCAGAAAGATGAAATGATTTGTCCAAGATTTCTCAGCCATTTTGTGGCTGAGCTAGTTCTGGTGTTCAAATTTCACAATTTCTGCAAAACAAGCATGGCTCCTTCATACCCATATGTAGTCTTCCATCTCTCTCTCTCTCTCTCACCTGTCTACACTGTTACCACAAAATACAACACCCGTGGCTCCATTTGCCTCTGATGGCATGGAGGGGAAGCCATCTATCCACTGAAGTAGTAGTTCACCACCATTTTTTTTTTTAATCTACAGAACTCAAGAAACATGCTAATACCCATAAACACCCAAGTGAATCCCAATGGACATCATCCCACTGGTGAATTGATGTTAATGGATTCCAGATTGGTATTTACTCTATGGCACTGACCCCTACCCACCACCACCACTTAGTCACCCACCATAGATGCGAAAGGCATACTCGATCTTCAGGCTGGGGCAGGCCTGCTCACTGAACACAGATGCCATGCCCAGCACATCCTCAAAGGAGAGCATATCGTTGTGGGAGAACACTTTGCAGATTCGATCTCTGAAAGGGTTGACCTGTGAAAGAGGAGGAGGGGGTGGGGAGGCCTTTCAATGTCAGATTCATTCCTCCCTGGCCCTCACCTGTCTATCAGAAACACAGCAAATTCCTCTCTAGGACCCTCCTCTGCTTTCAGTATGCTAATTCATTCCCACCTACCAGGACTTCATTCTCCCAGTTGCTCAGATGCCTAGCCCTGCCTGTTTTAAACTTTTCCTTGCCTGTTGGCAGGCCTTATCAGGTCCCAACTTTGCTGCAGTATCCTAGAATGACCCCCATGCGTCCCCTCAAGCAACCCAAATTCTTTTTCTTAGATGCACCTCAGCTAAGAAAACTATTTGATCCCGTGAGTTCACAGAGCAGATATGAATGACCAATCTGCCCAATTTTTAATTAGTTGAAACAAACTCTGGTTGATTTTTCTGGTCCCCCTTTCACTGACTTTCACTGACAAGGTAACTTTCTAAGTCTCCAAGCTTCATGCAAAATGATTAGTTCCTCCGTTTCAAGCACCCGATGGGCCTATTACCTCCCTCAAGGGCATTTGAGCCCCAGCAGCCCCTCCCACCCCCCCACTGCCTCTAGGGGCCTATATCCTTGTCTAACACTCCTTAGGGTTTTCCCAGCAACAGCCAATGCTTAGCCCTCTGGTTTTGATCTCTCCTTTTATGGCACATGAAAATTTCTTCATTTCTTTTGAACTAAGCTACATATTAACATCTATGGTTTAGTTTTATTTGGTGCTCCTATTGTATTTGAGGTGGGAGAGAGAACATTCTGTGTCACCTCAGGTGGCCATGTAGCTCTCAAGCTTTAGTGAGCAAACAAGGTACTTAAGGTCCTTATCAAAAACATGAAGTGCGAGCCACCCCCCCCCATAGATCCTATTTTAGAAGGTCTGCGGTGTAGCCCAGCTTCATGGCTGAATTGTGTCTTCCCCCAGATTTGTATGTTGAAGTCTTAACCCCTAGTACCTCAGAATGCCACCTCGTTTGGAAACAGGGTCTTGTAGATACAATTGGTTAAGATGAGGGCGTATGAGGTAGGGTGGGCCCCTAATCCAGTATGACTTCTGTCCTTATTGAAAGGGGGAATTTGGGACACAGAGACACGCAGTGCAGGAGAACACTCTGTGCAGATGGAGGCAGACATTGGTGTGAGGCACCTACGAGCCGAGCAAGGACTGCTGGCATGCCACCGGAAGTTAGGAGAGAGGCATGGAGCGGATCCTTCCTCACAGCCCTCTGAGGAAACCAACCCCGCAGACACCTTGATCTCAGCTTGCAAGGCTCTAGAACTTGCAAGGGTCTAGAACTGTTCAAGGCTCTAGAACAGAACAATAAGCTTCTGTTGTTTAAGCCCCATAACTGTGGTACTTTGTCCCATCAGCCTTAGTGAACTAATACCCCTAAGAATTGACATCATAAATAAGGTCCCTAGGTGACAGGGTTAGTGTCCCAGGAGTGGCCAGGGGCTGGGAGAATCCGGGCCACCTTGCTAGAACCTCCAAACAAGCTCCTGCAGTGTCTGCCCCTCCACCCTCTCACCCCCGCCCCCCTGCCCCGCCCCCCCGGAAAGCTTACTGTGATGGCCTCAAACGAGTGCTGATAAGGGCCATCTACCCCACCATGTGTCCCAGGTCACGTAGCTAAGTGGCTTCACAAATTGCTTGACCAAATTTTAACTCAATTAACTCTCACAAATGGCAGCTTAACAAGATTCCTGCAAAGAAACTACAATTGAAGATAATGTTTATAATGCAAGTGTCGGGGGTCGACCGGGAAACGTCAGGGCCAGAACTTCGGCCGCTTAAAATACAAGTTCTTCTCTCTTTGGTAGTAGAAACGGTGAGAATCTCGTCAGACATAACTGAAGTCCCGGCTTCAGTTCTCATTTCCTGTGGTGAGACAAGCGACCAGCGAGCAGTGAGCCTAAGCATATATCCAACCAGGGAATGGGATAGCAATCTTCCCTCCTCTGGGGGCCCAGCTCCACGCTTGGCTTTGCTGGGAGTAGTTGGGAGAAGGGATGGTTGCTAGGAAGCCAGTGCACTCTCTCTTAGGCCCATGTCACGTGACTCTGTTATCTACACACACACACACACACACACACACACACACACAGGGCCCTTGTCTTCCAGAGGCTGGGAAGAAGGCAGTTGGTGTGGAAGCCGGTGGTAGCAAGAACAGTGCACAGAACACAACGTAGTGACCACAGATCCTGTCGGAAAATGTGGGGGAAATATTGCTGAAGGTGTGGAGAAATAAGCGTTGAAAAATTCCACACCGTGGAAAGGTGGCTACATAGTTGAAGGAAAGTACCGACGTTTCTCACATGGTTTTCCTAGATTCCGTTTCGATCATAAAATACATGAAGAACCACATTTCTGTGAGAGACTAATGGAAAGCGGCGATATTGACTGAACAGTATGTTACTTCTTTAATGAAAACACCAGTTATGGGAGAAACTGGGTGTGATCGCCGAGGGAGTGGCTGCTCCATGATGAAAAGGATTCTGGGTAAGGGTGCAGGGATGGCCACGCCTGTGAAACCGATGCCCCACAAAACTTCCCATAGGCCACCGGTCGAAAGGTTTAAGTCCAGAAGTACACAGAGTAGTACAGGATGCACTGGTGTGGGTAGTTAATTTAAAAAAAAAAAAAAAAAAAGAATTTAAAGCACAGTAAAACATAGACAATGATTTGTAATCAGAAGGGAAGTGACTTTGAAAATCTTTTGAACACATAGAGGTTTGTGGGTTATCTCTTGACAGAGCACTTAAAAGAGCCATCAAACTTTAAGAGGAATTATATGTGTTTCTTGCACCAAAAGGCAAACGTTCCAAATTTGCTGAGCATTTTATGATGACAAGTGACTGTTGGCAGATATCCACTGAAAAATGAACTCGGATTCTTCTGACTCTTCGAGGTAGAGGTGAATGATTTCAGCAATGAGAGAGAAAAGCACTTGCTTTTCCAAAGAACTGCTTTGGAGAGAATATTTTCAACATCAGATTGTTGTTGCTGAAAACGTGCGGAGTCACCTACAATCATGCTTTCTATCTGCGTACTTGAAAATATTAGAAACAGATTTTTCTAATCTGTTTGAAAATCATCCAAATGGAGAGTGTCAGTGGATGCTGAGTCCATTTGTTAAAAATACAAAAATGCAGTGTTTTTCCAATTAGCTTGTAAGAGCCACTGACTGACATAAGGGAAGATGGACATCGTCGAGCTTCATTTCAATAAAAAGCCTTTAATTGGTGGATGGGATTGAAAACGAGGGCCGTAATTTAATACATGCAGCCAAAGATACATTTCTTCTCTTTGGACCAGCTAGGACAACCACTAAAAATAGACTCAACTAGAACCAGACCCCTGAATGTTCGGCTCAATCTCAAAGTGTTAAAGGAAGATTTTAAAAAATAATGAAGTACATCCAGCCAGACTGCTTTCCCTTACTCTAATCTTATTAGTTACAAACCAACAATACAATGGTGAGATGAGAAAATTTTGTTCTATAAATGAAAGGAAATCTATTTTTAAAGTATTTATGTGTATTCAGTTTATATGATATTTAGCTTTAAAATGTTTTATTTTGCATGTTCATATCATAACATACTGGTATTGTAGTAAAAGGACAGGTTGAATATACACATATTATGGGTACATGCTCCCCATTTTTTTTTATTGCTGGGGAGGCATGATCAAAGATGGTTGATGATCTCTGGTCTAGACTAACCCCTTCATAAATCAGGGATGTGGAAAAGGGGCCTTGGAGTGGGGAGTGAGGGGAGTGACTTGCCCAAGGTCACTCAGCCTAGGCCCCAGGTCTCCTGAGTCTGTCCGGCACCGTTTCTGCTATGGTCCCTTGTGGCAGATAAACATAAAAGAAAAGGAAGCAGAACTTGTGGCCATTAAAATGTAGAAACCTTAGAACTGGAACCTCTTAAAAGTCTCACTTCAACGGAAAAAAAAAATTTTTTTTTGACAAAAAGTGCCAAAATGGAGGCTAGCTTGAAGTCAAAACTGTGGCCCCTGCCTGTGGGAACTCCACGTCCAGCCTTCTTGTGGGTAGTGGCCGTCCTGACTGGGAGCAGCCCTGGAGGGGACAAGGCGAGCAAACACTGAGGGAGGGAGGAGCCCCGAGGAGAAAGTGGAGGCAGCAGGAAGGCTTGCAAATGGTGGAGGGGCTGGAGTGAGGAGTGGGGGACACTGTTTCTGAGAAGATGGCAGGGCAGGGCCCGGGGTCACCAGAGCTGTTTCTGGGCCTTGGAGGCCAAGAGGCGGTTGGTATGGTTCTCTGTGAGGCCTAGTGGGCACCTGCCAGGAGGGTGTCCCTGGCCTGTCTCCATTCCAACAATGGCAGCCTCTCCCTCTCCCAGGTTCGCTGCTTCATCCCTTCCTGGAGGGAGATCCCAGGGCACAGACTTCCCCTGTGACGACGTGTCCTTAGCACACAGAGCAGCTCTGTGCAAAGGGACGCTGCCAGGGCCTGCAAGGATAGTTTCGAAGGGTCCAGAAGAGGCTGCCTCTGTTCCTCTCCCTGCTCTCCACCCTGAGCTAAGTAGCAGCTTCACCAGTGTCCCTGGGTCCCTGGGTCCAGCCACCTGCACACAGAACAGCTGGGGAGAGGCAGGAGAGGGAGCGAGGCTCGTGAGTGATCCCAGTTCTAGTCCAAACCACTAAATTTTGGGTCCTATCCAGACAGTGAGAGCCTGCATTAAATTTCACACTCATTTAGAAGCCCTTCAGTCCTCCACAGGAGGAAGAAGATGACAACTGACGAAGCAAGGCTTCCATTTCAAGAATCACACTCACCCCAGTGTGAAAGCGTTCCGAACAAGGGAGTATAAACATGTCAGTATAGAAATTTATACAGGTAACTCAGTAGTGCAATTTCCATCTATGTCTGACAAAACTAAAGAAGATGAAAATAAACCCCAAATGCTGAGGATTTTTTTTTTTTTGAAACAGAAACTACAGTCTGTTGACAATAAAAAGATCATAGTCCCTGCCAAAAAACTAACATTTTTTTTAAAGATCCTCTCAAAGTTATTGAACAAGAGATTTGATTTGAAGATGAAAGTCAGAGGGAAAATATTTGGACTTAGCTTAAAAATATCTCCTCACCATTTCTCCAACTAGCACATAGTCCAAAGGAGCTTTTTACGGTTGCTGGAAAAAATTCACGCGAAAATACACTAGTGACTCCACAGTGACGTCACCAAAGGAGTTTGATTTTTAAGATCTTGTTTGTTAAAAAGGATCAAACAGCATTATTGCATTTAAAAGTTCTCATTGCTGATTAAACTGTCGTAATTTTTAGTGTTTGTTGTTTTTGAATTATGCTTCATTTGTCCATTTTGTCTGCTACCAACTCTCGCCAAAAGGATATGATTAATGTTTGTATTTTTAAAATTTTAAACAGATGTAAAGCATTCGCCAAGGAAAGGAGTAGATGGAGGTGTTGGCTGGGAGGGGTACATAAGAAGCCAGTCCTTTCTGGGTCTTGAGTGAGAGCCTGAGGTTACCGCCACAGACTCTCACTATGAAAAGTGCTACCCGAAAGACTTCTCATAGTCTGGCAAGGTTGGGTGAGCAGATCCTGGGAGAAGACTGTAACAAATCGTTTGTGTTTTAGTGCCTTTATAAACTTCCCCCAGATATACCATATTTATGGATTGGAAGGCTCAGTGTAATGAAGATGTTGTTTCTTTCCAAATTGAACTGCAGAGTTAATACAATTCTAGTTAAAGTCTTCCAGCTAGATGTTTTTGCTGAAATTAACAAGATGATTCTAAACTTCATATGGAAATTGGAAATACAAAGGGCCAAGAACAGTCGAAAGCAATTCTAAAGAAGAGGAACAAGGCAGAAGAACTTATACTACTAGGTATCAAGATCTTGCTATAGTTTTAGTAATGGATACCAGTGCAAGGAGAGATAGTTCAATGGCCATAATAAAAATTCTGGAAATAGACCCACACATGTATGACTACTTGACTTATAATAAATAGCACACTGCAACAGAGTGAGGGAAAGGGAGGTCTTTCAATAAGTGGTGTTAGGTTGATCCCTACCTCATGCCATGCATACAAATCAATTCCAGATTGATCATAGATGGACCGTGGAAAACCCATAGAAAAACTTGCCAACGAAAACATAGGAGAACATCTTCATGATCTTGAGGCCAAAATTCTTTAACAGTATACAAAAAGCACTGATCATTAAGGGGAAAGAATCTATAAACTGGAGTATATTAAAATTAAGAATTCATGTTGTTCAAAAGACATCATTAAGAAAGTGAAAAGGCAAACCACAGCAGTCAACGTGTACTTCAACAGGTGAGGGGATAAACAAAGTCTGAAGTATATCCATAAACTGGAATACCTCTCAGCAATGAACAGGAACAAGGTATTGATTCATGCAACAGTGTAATTTTTAGATGTGTTTTGCTAAGTAAAAGAAGTCAGATCCGAAAGACTCCGTATTATAGGAGCCTATTTGTATGACATTCCAGAAAATGCAAAACTGCAGGGATGGAGAACAGGTGGTTGTCAGTGGTTGGGGGAGGGGAAGAAAAGAAAAGAAAAGAACTACAAAGGAGACTCACAAATAAATTTTTAGGGCGATGGAACTGTTCTGTATGGTGGTTCTGTGGTGGTGAGGCCACACTTTCGTGCATTTGTTTAAACCCATAGAACCATACCCCACAGAGAGTGAAGTTTACAGAATGCAAAAAAAAATTTAAAAAGTTTTTTTTAAAGATTTTATTTATTTATTTGACAGACAGAGATTACAAGTAGGCAGAGAGGCAGACAGAGAGAGATGGATAGAAGCAGGCTCCCCACTGAGCAGAGAGCCTGAAGTAGGGCTCAATCCCAGGACCCTGAGACCATGACCTGAGCTGGCAGAGGCTATAACACACCAAGCCACCCAGGCACCCCAAAAATTTTAAAAGTTTTAAAGGCCAAGGATGCTAGTAAACCTGGGATGAAATGGGGACCATGACAAATAAAAGTAACTGTATTTCAAATATATGACAAAACCTCACTGGAAGGAATTAGGAAAGAGGAGATGAGCAAATAACTTGGGGAAATGGTGGTTTGACTAAAGACAAAAAGAGCCATAAACCAACACTGTGCCCTACCTAGCAAAATTGTTTCTTACAGGCATGTGTGTGGGTTAGCAATTCTGAAACTACATGGATACTGGAGTTGAACGAATAGATCAATAAATAAACAAAAAAACAGAATATAGGAATCAAGTTTCTCATGGTCACAAGAAGTTACAAGTAAGCAAGAAGGGAAGTCTAGATGTGATATATACAAAAATAAATACTGTGTGTAGTATATATGAGTCAATATACATTCATATATTTTCTAGCTCTATCTACTAAGTAGCTTTACAGTGGAGAAGTCCAGAAACACCACCTTAATTAAGTGATCAAGGTTAACATCACTAGTTATAGGTCATGTCAGTATCGTGTATTCCCTGATACGATACAATGAGAAGGGCACTTCACCCCTGTGGAATTTGTTGCACAAATCCATAACCCAAGTCTAATCAAGAGAACACATCTGATAGACCCAAATTGAGGGAGGTTCTACAAAAATACCTGGCCAGCAGTCTCCAAAAAATCATGAAGGACAAGACTGAGAAACTGTCACAGATTAGAGGGGACTAAAGGTAACATGGGAGCCTGGAGTGGCTACTGGAACACATAAAGGACAAATGAGAAAACTGGTGAAATCCAAATGAAGTTTCTCATTTCATTTATAGTGTCCCAGCAACTTTAATTTATTACCAGTTTTGATAGGTGTACCATGGTTATGTAATAAAGATTTACAGTACTTGTCTTGAAAAATCTTAAAAGCAAACCTTGAAAGGATTGAACTCATTGCAATTAACAGCATTGCATCCAAGAACAAAACTCAGTAACATTTAAATGAATACAACAAAAATAAGCAACCTAACAATATAAAATTTACAATATTCAGCATCCAATTAAAAGGTAGAAGTCCTGCAAAAAAGTAGGAAAATAAGACCCACAACCTGTAGAAAAAACAACTAATAAAAACAGATCCAGAAATGATACTGATAGAATAAGCAGGCACAAACATTAAGGTGATAATAAATATGCTAATACATTCTAGAAGGTAGAGGAAGTCATGATGAGGAAAACTGTATACCCATCAAAGCTCAACAAAGCTCAACAAAACCCAAGCAAAAGAAACTTGAAGAAAACCACACCATGGCACAGCATAATCAGATCGATAAAAACCAGTAATAAAGGGGAAAATATTTTTTGGTGTGGGTGGGATGGAACACATACATATAGAGGAACAGAGATAAAAATGGAACTAAGCAAGCCAAAAGATATGGAGCAACATCTTTAACTCTGAGAGAAAGAAAAAAAAAAAAAAGCTCTCATCCTCTTATTCTATACCCAGCAAAAATATCCTTCAAACCCAAAGGCAAAAGACTTACTTTTTCAGACAAACAAAAGCTAAGAGAATTCATCTGCAGACCAAAGCTACAAAAAGATTAAAGGAAGTCCTTCAGGAAGAAGGAAAATACCAGAAGGAAACTTGGATCTACACAAAGGAATGAAGAATGCCAGAAATGATAAATATGTGAGTAAATATAAAAGGAATTTTTCTCATTTTAAATCCTTTTCAATGAGACAAATCCATATAGATAGCTAGAAATTTCAATACCCTTCGGTCAACAATTGATAGAACAATAGACCAAAAAATCATTAAGGAAATAGAAGACTATCAACAACTTGACTTACTTGATATTTTAGAGAGCTCACCACCATACACAGTAGTATACATGTTTTTCTCAGGTGCACTTGGCACATTTACCAAGATAGATTGTATTTTAAGTTGTAAAGGAAGTCCAATACATTTTAAAAGATTTAAATCATACAAAATATATTCTCTGACCACAACAAAATTAAATTAGAAATCTGTAACAGGAAGGTATCTTAAAGACCCTCAAAGTCAAAAAAGTCACAAAAGAAATGAGAAAATAATTTGATTCAAATGGAAATAAAAACACAAGATATCAAAATTTGTGATATTCAGTGCAAACATTGTGTACAAGGTAATTAACAGCATTAAGTGTTTATATTAGAAAATAAAGGACTGAAAAGTTTAAGTGGGAAAAAAAGGCCCTTCACCCAATGGTGGGAGTTGTTCACTAGAGGAAAAAGGTGTCAGGAATTCCAGGTCTATCAGATGGAGCCCGTTCTAACCCTGTGCTTCTAGGCTACTTAGCCCCAGGAAGAGGCCCCTGAGGACATGAAAGAATTTGTCACCAAGGGGCAGTGGTTGGAAGCCACAGGTGGGTGGAGCTTCTGGGCTGGGCTGAGAATGGATCAGCTGGATGTCCCTTCATGGAAGTTTTCTCTTCCTTTGAACCATTGCCCAGGAGGAATTCCTATTTCCAGGTCTGAACCCCTGCACCCTTCAGCACTAGAGTAATTGCCAGAAGGTGGCAGTGTTGAGTTGAAGTTGGTCAGTCAGAGCTCAACCCCAGCTTGGGTGAGCACCTACTGTGTGCAAGCTATTGGTTTGGGCTGTGACTATCTTGCCGGCACGTGGTCGGATGGATATCACCGCTCCATTTTATAGATAGAAAACTAAAGTCCAGGAAAGGAGCATGCAAACTCCTAATTCAATGCTTCGTCTGCACTGCTACTCTTGACTCCAAGAAAAATTTTCAAATTCACATTTCTGCATACACAAAGCAAGCAGAGTTTGAGGCATTACCCTGAGTTCCATGTCCCTGACACTTGGCAGTTGCTCAGAGAACAAACCAGTGGAACCGAAGGATATGAGTTCTCAGCTAGGGATGCAGGGCATAAAACTAATGAACCTGGGGGCGCCTGGGTGGCTCAGGGGGTTGAGCCTCTGCCTTTGGCTCGGGTCATGATCCCAGGGTCCTGGGATCGAGTCCCGCATCGGGCTCTCTGCTTGGCGGGGAGCCTGCTTCCTCCTCTCTCTCTGTCTGCCTCTCTGCCTACTTGTGATTTCTGTCTGCCAAATAAATAAATAATCTTTAAAAAAAAAAAAAACAAAAAAACTAATGAACCTGAACTTCAAGTCCTTGTAGCAAATGCATAAGGGGAGTTACTGTTCACCAGGCACTGAACAAGTCCCTAGACAACCCCCACCAAGTAATGGAGATGCCACCTCTGTCCTTTATGGGACTCAACCAAGGCACTTAAATAATTATCTTCAGGAACAGGTGGGGTAGAAACAGGTGTCTGAATCAAGAACGAAGCAAAGTCAAATGACAAGTGCTTGGAGGGGTAGTGTTGCATGAGGAAGGACAGACAGAGGGCCCAGGAAGAAAAACCAGCCAGGAGACAGAGACAGGGCAGGAGCCAAGTCCAGATCGGGCAGGGAACAAGATGTGGTTGGACTCCGGGGGTGCTCTGGGGAGGGGAGGAGGAAACAAGGCCAGGCAGCACGGCTCCCCCTTCCTTCTTTCTCCACGTAGCCTCCAGACCCTTCCCCGCTTTCCAGACTGCCCGGGCTCTGGCAGGATAGATGAGAATGTTCTGTGGGAGAGAGCAACAGTGGGGCTTAACCTGGACCCTCAAACCTCTCAAAGCCAGATTGGTCTGCATGATCTTCAGCAGGTGG
The DNA here is from genome assembly GCF_002288905.1 of Enhydra lutris kenyoni. Taxonomy (NCBI): domain Eukaryota; kingdom Metazoa; phylum Chordata; class Mammalia; order Carnivora; family Mustelidae; genus Enhydra; species Enhydra lutris. The sequence continues at coordinate 2,243,013 of NW_019154119.1, read as the reverse complement.
AGAGAAGCCTGACATTTCCATTTAAGGGGAGTTGGGGACAGGGAGCGTGAGGGATGAAAAATTCACTTAGGTGAATGCACTCCTCAGTTGGCCAGGCCAGTTGTTTATAAAAAAGGGACAGTCTCTGTGTTTTAGATGTTCAACCTTCCTGAAGTCTAAAAACAGAGAGGCCCGTATGGGAGCTGTCTCCTAGTGACAGATGGGTTGGCAGGGACGGGCTGAGGATGTGTCCTGCCGGCAGCTGGAGGCAGATCGCTAATGGAACAAATAGGGAGAAAGGCAGTAAAAATGTTAAATATTATTAAACATCCATGGGACCACGTGGCTTGAACCTGGCTCAGACCCACCAGTCCAGTCTCTCCCCAGATTTCAAGCCTGCAGGTACCTGCAACGGCCCTGAGGAAACTTCCAGAAGAGCTTCCTGCTAGTGCAGAGGAGTTCAAGGGACTGCATTGTTTAGGGGTGGGGGGATGGCCCAGGGGTCTGGTCTTGTGTGCTGGGAGGTTCAAGATAGAGCGTGGAAGGAGCGGAGGCTCTGGAGTCAGATGGACTCTAAAAAGCGGGTAGAATCATTGTGTTTGACATCTCCAAGATTCTGGTATCTCAGCTTTTGAGGTTTACACAAGCTCAAGGGCAACTTACCCAAGCAACAAAGGAAAAATAATAAGAAACTAAAAAAGGGGGGGGCCCAAAAGACCAGTTGTCCCTCACTGGTTTACCAACACCTATTACAGGAGAGACGAACTCAGCTGGTGTATAAATTACTGTCTATTCCCATTTGTACAGCCCATTTTTTTTCAAAGATTTTATTTATTTATTTGACAGACAGAGATGACAAGTAGGCAGAGAGGCAGGCAGAGAGAGAGGGGGAAGCAGGCTCCGTGCTGAGCAGAGGCCCGATGTGGGGCTCAATCCCAGGACCCTGGGATCATGACCTGAGCCAAAGGCAGAGGCTTAACCCACTGAGCCACCCAGGCGCCCCCGTACAGCCCATTTTTAACAGCTCGAGATCAACTCCAGAGTGCTTAACCACACAGCAGACCACGTTCAGTTTCCTGGGTAACAAGAGTAACAACAAAAACAAATTTGTGTGACCTCGGGCAGACCATAGGGTCCCTCTATCTCCCATCTGTAGAATGGGCAAAATTGTAATTCTGCTCATGGGGATTTATGGGATTTGAATGAGATCATATTTGCAAAACACCTGCTACTGGCAGCTCCCCAATAAACCCTAGCTACCATTAGTATTATCCCCAACTTCTCCATCCCTTGCATCAGGATCACCAGCAGTCCCAGGGCTGTCCCTTTTGAGCTCCCATGCAAAGATGTCACCTGAGCTCACCTGTCTGCTGGGAGTGTACCCTGCCTGCTGATGGGGAGAGTAGAAATGTTCGTTCTGGCTCCAGGGGGTGCCTGAGACCCAGCATATCCTCAGAGTCACTGCTGACTGTGGCCAGAGGCATCATCTCCGTGTGCAATCTCCAGGGGACTCAAGGGAGAACAGTCAGGGGAGAAGAGGGGTGTGAAGGGGGCTGACCCGTTGAGCGCCAGTGGATGCATAACCTCATTTGAGGGTTGAGGCTAGAGGCTCACCAAGACACTGACACCCCCACTGGCTCTGTGTCTGAAGCCCACAGGGACCTTTCACCAAAATGCATATCCATTAGCCCCGTCATGGGCTTTGTGAGTCAGCTCCTGTAGGGTAGGACCCAAGAACCTGTACCTCATCACACTGCCCAGGTGGCTTTCATGTAGCCAATCCTTAGACTAAGGGACGGGTCAAAGTCACAGTGCTAATCAATGGCAGACATATGACATCAGATGCTGCCCCTCCCCCACCGCATCCCCGCCAGCACACAGCATCCCACTCGGAGCAAGGATGTGCATGGGGAGAGGGCTTGTATGGAGACATGGTGGGCAGCACGGGCAGCCTCCAGCCTCAGCACAGGGCAAACGCCCAACTGGCAAACACTTGCTTTGCCCAGATACCTCACAACGCTTCTTTTTCCTCCCTCTCCCTTCCCTCCGCTCCCCCTCCATCCCTCAGGCTGTGGCCAGGCTCCCACAGGGGCAGGCAAGTCCCATCCCCCACGACCCATCGACCCATCGTGGTCCTCCCTTGTCTGAGCTCACTACACACGGTCAATTCCACCTGTGACATGCTGTCTTTCCTACAAATGTGTCCTTCAACTGCTCCCCTGCCCCTCTTCCAATTTCTGCCAGATTTATTTCGGAAATGTTTCCATTTACCGCCTTAGACCTTCTGATGAAAACCACTTCTTCCAGAGCACCAAATAAAGCACGGGTGTCAAACGAATGACTCTCTAGTTCAATCCCGTAGCTTTGCTGTTTTCTTGAGTTAGGAAGATAACGAGGAGACACAATGCTACGGATCCTAGAGTCTCTCCCATCCAGGAGGCGGGTCCTGTGAGCGGGAAGACCCCTGTGTTCAGGGAGGTCTGGATGAAGAAAGGAGGAGGGAGATGTGGGCACCCCAAGAGGCCCTCTAGGCTGTGGACAGTGAAGGGGACAGATGGAAGAGAGAGAGGAGAGGCGGCAAATAGGAAAGATCAAAGATATGACCCTCCTAGCTACCCTTTCTGCTGTGCCATCCCAAATCCATACAGTGCCTGGCCGAAGTGGAGTTTTTATGGAAATCGGTGAAGAGGTCAAGGTTTTTGTTGGGTAAATAGGAAGTAAAGCAGATGTGCAGGAGACGGGGGAAGAAGGGACAAAGGGAGACATCAGAGCCCTTCCTCCTTGTCCTTCGCATGCCTCCCCGTACCCCCAGAAAGAACAGAAGAATGGGGGAGAGGGGCTGTGTTCTCTCAGGGAGCAACAAACTGGAGAAAGGTGGCCTGCAGCCAGGGGTTTTCCCCGGGGCAGGAAGGCCCCCCCAGGTCCTTAGGACTCCCCACGCTGCTTCTCTACTTTGACGCCATTGCACCCGGAGTGGCGTCAGCTTGTGGCTCAGGCTAGGGACCTAACAACAATTTATACGTTTTTCTGTGGAAAATGCAAACAAAGTTCCAAAGAGCCAATACAAAAATCTCTTAAAACCCGGTCTGTACCTGCCCTTGAAGGGCCGCAGGTGCGAAGCAGGGAAGCCTGACTGACACGATGAGGTCCCCCGGGACAGACGGGCCACGGGACAGCTTCGGGAGCGGCCCAGAGCTGAGCCCCCCGCTTGTCACGGCCCCGCAGCCCCCCTGGCCCTGGCAGCTGTTCACGTGCAGCCCTCCTGCCTGTGAGCCGGAGGGGCTCCCCGAGTGTCGGGGCTGCTGTGCAGCTGTTCGGGGTCACCCCAGGGCACCCTGGGAACGTGTTTCCCCTGTGAACTCGGTAGGATGTGTATCTTTGCCTCAAGACAACAGTTTCTCTTTTGTCAACACATCTGAGCAAGAGCAGTTGCTGTATTCTGTCCCTCCCTCTGCATCCACCCATGGGAACTGAAAGGGGCTCGCCCCCTAGCCCAGGAGCGGCGACGCTCCCTCTGTGACACTCAGTGAGTCTTTAAACACCACCGAGTCCAAACCGAAGCCTCTAGAAGGTCCTGCGTCCTTTCAGTTCCTGATATTTTGGATTATTGGCCTCTCGAAGGCCCCAGCTTCCTTTCTGCACTTTCCCTCCATCAGGGGAACATTGTCACTGCCTAGGGCCCAGCCTGCAGCCACTCGTCATGACTTACACATTCATTAAACACCTACTAGAGACCCAGACCTCTAGGCCCATGGGCTCATCCCCACGTTCCCTTGGACCCAAGGGGGGGAACTGTGCTCATTAAATAATTACAGCATGTCACGTGCTATGCCATTCTTGTTGACGCGTGTGACCCCCTCTATTCCTTACAAAACGCCCACCGCAGGTATCAGTCAGTTCATTGTACAGACAAACAGAACCCAGACGCTAAGAGGTTAAAGAACTTAACCAAATAAAGAGGAAGAGTGGCAGCTTGATCCCAGGTATGTCTGATCCTCAAACCTGAGCTCTCGCCGCGGAGCGTGGCCCAGGAAGATGGTTCATCCACGTGGGAAAAAACGTGCACGGACGTGTCGGGCTCCTGGGCCAGCAGATGGGTCCAGGCTGAGCTCCGAGAAACATGCTATGACAGGTGCTGATGGTGGCTCAGGAAGGAGCAAGGGGAGGAGTGGAAAATGTCCTAGGGATCCTGGCACTGGGGGCTGGGGCTGGGGGGCAGTGGCAATGGCAGGCGTGTGGAGCTCTGTGTCTGTGTCCGTGACAGCTCATGACCTCAGGATGGTGGCAGCTGGACAGCAGGAGGAGACCCCGGAGCTAGGGCTGCCATGCCTCAGCAGGAAATGCCAAAGGAGGGCTCACACTGCAATACCCTCCTCGAGGATGGAAAAAATGGATAGGACCCCAACACGTGCCTATGGAGAAACCTCACGCAAAGTGACCTTTATGTCAACCTGGAGAGAGGTCTCGAGGGCTCTATCTTTTATCATTGGCTTGGCTTAAGGATATTTAAGAGCTCAGGTTTTACATTTATTTTGTGCTTTTTGCCGCCTTGAGGCATAAATGTTTTTCCGTGTTGCTACATACTCAGTATAATTATCATCTTAACGGCTGCAGAGTTCAAATTCCCAAAGTGGACGGCCCTATCTCTCTCATGCCACCAAAGGGAACCTGGAAATCTAAACTAAGAAAATAATTCCCTAAAATGAATAAAATAATACATGAGGATGTTTATTGCAAAATTATTTATAGTAGCAAAAAAAAAAAAAAAATCCCAAACTGGGAACAATGGTTATGTCCTGCCATGAGAGGGTGGTTTAGTACATCGGAACTCAATGCAATTATGCAACCATTAAAATGATAATTACACGGACTATGTCACAACACCGAAAAAGCACATTTGCGCCTAATGGGAGAAAAAGCACAATAAAATTGTATCCGTGTGTGTCTACAATGATGTAAGACCAAGTGTGCCCGGGTCGGGGAGAAGGTTACAAGGGACATGACAACTTCTATCAGGGTGGCTGGATGCCTAGGGATTCGTTTTTAGAAAATGTATTTGAATGCTGACATACCATCTTAACAATAAATAAAAGGCGATTTAAAAAAGAAAAGTGCGCTATCGAGACATATCGCTAAGAGTGCACACAAACTCTCCTTCCCAGAGGGTTGGAAAGTGGGGATTGTGCTTCTCTCTTCGGGCTCCTTCTCTGCAGGGGGAGGGCTGGGCCCCAGTTGGAGCCGGACTCAGCTCTCAGACCTCGTGAATGTTCTCCGGCCCAGCCAGAGAGCAGGCGCCGATGGGAATGGGGTTCAAGGGAAGAAGGCTGCAGGTCATCTCATGGCATCTGTCTCCATCTCCCCAGATGTGTTCCAAAGTATAAAGCCACAGGCTGATCACCAGCAGGTAGTGAGCGTGTCTCCTGGTAACTGGACCGGATTCTAACAGTGTTGTCGGCTTCCTTGAGTTACTGCCCCACTGTCTTGGCGGGCAAGATAGGCAGAGCACCACAGTGGTCCCAACCTCCCTTGCCCCTTAGGGTTCCTGCTGGCTCAGAGGCCTCTCGGAGGAGGGGGGCGCATGCAGATAGAGGTGGGGCCACCTCAAAGGCCTGGCCCTGTTGGGCAGCCTGCCCTCCCCTTGGGGATTCTCCCTATTCCTGGAGGCCTTCTGCCCAGAATGGAGAGCAGCAGCCGGCCAGGCAGGGCTCTGTTCATGCAGACGAGGGACCGACATGTCCCGGATCCAGTATTGCCCACTAGCTGTTCTCCTCGACTGCCCTCCTGAAAATGGGGGCATTTCTAGGGTGCTGGACAAAGGAGGGGCTCTGGGTTGACAGGGGCCAAGGAACAGGTGCCTCCAGCCATCTCCAGTCTTTGCCACCTGAGAACTGGTGTCGGGGTCTATTCATTCTCTTCAGTTCCCCTCGACCCTGGGTTGCCCGCTGGCCGCACTTTGCTCTGACATCTGGCTTCACGCAGAAAGAGGAGGGTGACTCCTCTCCTAGCTGGAGCTCTGGATGCAGGGACATTCACGGTTGGAAGGACATCAACCATCTCTGTTTTGACGCCCCGAGCAGGTGGGCCACCGCCACCTGAAGCCTGATGCCTCTTGCGTGGCACCGGCCAGCTCGCTCTGGGATGCCTCCAGGGGCGAGCAGCTTGCTCTCTGAATGAGCGTGCTCTGGCTTCCAAAAGTGGTGTCTGTTTAGGGATTTTAACCTGTTCCCATTGCTCCAATTCCTCCTCCTCCTGCCAGCAAATACATACACAAGGCTATGTTCTCTTGAGTCCTTCTTCGGGGGAACACACCCACTTCTTAGCTGACTTCCCGAAGGTAGGGTTTGGGGTCCCTCCAGCAGCCTGGTGGCTATCCAGGGACGCTGCCCCACCCCCGAGCCCCCACGGTGAGGGCAGAGGGGCAAAGCCACAACCTCTCTCCAGAAGCTCTTCCTTGATGAAGGCTGCCTGAGATCCTCTACAGACTATTCTAGCATCTTCACGTTCCCTCCTCTCATCCAGTCATCATAAAAACCCTCCAAGGTAGCCATGGCTGCTCCCATTAGGTCCACTGATCAGGTGGGGAAAACCAAAGTCTTCCACAAACAGCAAACCCCGGTTCAGGACTTTGAACAACAAGCTTGTCTGCCTGGAGATTTGCGGGCAGAGTCTGGGGGTTCTGGTCCAGATCCTGGCAGTCAAAGGGGCCTGCGGCTTCCTTAGGGGCTGTGGCTGGGCCCGGGCTGGGCCTGGCCTGGCCCTCTGTGCCTGGGTGAGTGTGCCCGGACCCCAGCTGTGTGGAGTCGCGGGGGGCCTCCAGGTCCGGGCCAGCTGCTCCACACCGGCTGCCACGCTGCTGCGTATGGTGCTGGGAAGCCCTCCCGAGCCACGGGGCGTCTTGTCCCTGTGGAGGCGGCAGCAGGCCCAAGGCCTGCGGAGGGTCGAAAATCCTGGGAACAGAGCCCCGGCCAGCCTAGCCAGCACCTCGTTACGAGGCCCAAAGTTGGGGGGGCATTTCAGGAACAATGTTGTTTATTTTTCTATTTTTAAACACGCTGGAGGTCTCTGGGGGGCACAAATGGAGTTATCAGAAAAGACATGAGTGAAATAAAGCCTCTAGCCAGCGGGTTGAGAAGGGCCCTTGGGAGCAGGACTCTTGAAAAGCTGAGATGGGGTTTGTTTATCTTAGACTCTATGACACAGGCCTGGGACCCGGGTGCCGGACAAACATGTCCCCAAGCCCGCCACAGCCTGTTCCCTTGGGTGCCGCCAGGGAACTCGGGCGCAAGCCACACTTTGAAAATGGGCCCATCGGTGTCCTCTGTGGCAGGGTGGAAGGACGTTCCACCTCTGGAAGGAAATCTGGATTCACTTCTCATCTCGGTGTGGTGAACAGTGTTCCCAGGGGCAGAGAGCCCAGTGGGGCGAGTGCCCACATGGCACCCAGTCCCAGCCCTCGCCCTGCCACCGGCTGGGCCTGCTGCCAGATGGCCCCACCACCTCCCCAAATTTCTGTCCCTCACCGGCATCGGGGCTGACCACTCCTGCCTCGACTCCCAGGTGCCAGTCACAGGGACAGGCAGTGAGATAATGTGTCTGTTACCTAGGGAGGGCTGGAGCGCGCATCTCACTGGATCCCGAGATGGCCCTGAGAAGGGGACTTGTCGTTCCCATCTGAAAGGTTAGGAAGGTTAGGAAGCCAAGCCTCTGAGGGTTTGGGCGACTTGCTGAAGCCTTCAGACCCAGGCCTGCCTGCTCCGCGATGCCAAGCCTCTCAATTCTCTCAAGGGTTACACATCTGCTCTTGGGAGGTCAGGGAGAAATCATGAATCATGTCCAGAGCCAATTAAAGGCCCAAGTGGCTTTGGCTGCATGAGAAATACCTTGGAGAAGTGAAAAGCGTGGCTAGAGGCAAGAGGAGCAGGACTTGGGGACAACAGGCCTGGATGTGTGTCTGACCTGGGGACCAAGCAGGAGCTTCTTCCCAGGGTCAGTGAGATGTGACACATGACGGGGCAGGGGGCCGCTTGCGATCTGCACAGGAAACAAAACACCTCCCCCGGGCTGCCCCCGAGGATGAGGGGTTGAACAAAACTCACCCGGATGAGCGGTGGGGCGTGCTAGCCCTGACCCCCTTCCAGGGGCAGAGAATGGAGGGCCCCTCTGCAGCACCTCCCGTCAGGACACACTGGGGGCGGGGCTCCCCGTGGCCACACCCCCGCAGCGCCTGCACCCAGGCCCCAGTTTAGCGCCCCATCATCCACGCCTTGCCCTGGGGTCCACATAGAAAGTTGAGGCCAAAGCTGACCCAAGGCCAGTCAGTCAGCAGAGGGAAAAGCCCCAAGGGAGCCCAGCACCCTTCCCCACCTTCCAGGCTTTCCTAACCACTTGTGTGCGAGGCCTGATCACATCCATCTGGAAGATAAAGGACACTGAGGCCCCAAGGTGAGCAAGGACATGTGCTCAAGGCCACCGGTGTCAGCCCCACGACCCACGCTGGGGGCCAGAGCAGGCTTTCTCTTGCTGACTGCTCACCCGCCGCAGAGCTGGCTTCCCACATCATGGAGCTTTTTCTGAAACCAGCCACTTCTTAATTCTTTGGCTGAATGTCTAAATACGGATTTTTGCCAATTCTGAGCCCTGCTAACTGATGAAGTTGTCAGAAAAAGATCTAATGATGCTTGAAAATGCAGGGAGAGAGCCAGCTGCCAAATTGCCCTCCCAGCTCTGACTCTGCCTCCGGGAGTCGGGACCCTCCCCGGGAGAGGAGGGAGGAGTCAGCGATGGGATGGGTGGGGGAGACTGCGGCCCTTCATCAGCTGTGTGACTGGGGTTGCTTAAACCCTTTGCTCCTCTGCCTCCCAGCTCTAAGTGAGGGTAAGAACTCCCTCCTCACCAGTTACCCTGAGGATTCCATGAGAGGATGTGTGCATGGCTTCCCGGCACAGTGCCTGGCACAGCACGGAGTCCAGGCAGGCGGGGAGGGCGGGGCAGGGGGCCCAGCTGGCCTGAGCTCTCCCTTGCGGACCCCAGGAGCGGACCACGGTGGCCGAGCCTGCAGCCCTGGGTCTTCTCTGGGGAGGCGCTGGGTCTCTGATCAGCACCCAGTATTTATTTTGGGAGTGGGGGGGCTTGGGATCCAGCTTCCTTCTCTCCTATGAGATGAAAGGCTCAGAGTGACCTCATGGCCTGGACGGTGGGGCTTCTGGGTGGGAGCCTGGGAGGCTGGGCTGGGGTGCTCGCAGGCCAGGGCTGCCCCTTTGTTCTCTCTTCTTGCTCAGTGGAGTATTTGTCCCGCTCTGGAGTCTGGGCAATGGGGGTGGGGCAGGGCTTGAGGACTTGGGATTCGGGCAATTCCCAGGCCTGCCACGGGAGCCTGAGATGCTGGGTTCTGGGAGGGGCCCTAAAGAAATGAGCTGGGACTCAGTACGGGCCTCCCCAGTATACGAAACACACAGTGTGATCTGTCTCCAAGGAGGGCTGGGGAGGGCATCGTAGCTAATGATGGGAAAAGCCATTCCTCCCTCGGTCACCCACGGTTCAGGCCACCAGCTCCTTCCCATGCTGCTTCCTCCTCTGGCCGTGCACGCGCCCAGATACGTGCATGATGATCTGCTCGGGGACCCTGACTTCATCTGCCCCCAGAAGATGGAGAAGAAGGAACAGACGTATTTTTGCGATTGTGTGGTCTTGGGTGGAGCTTTGAACTTCCCACAGACTCAGTTCCCTCATCTGTAGAATGGGACTGTACCTCTGTGCTTTACGGACCCACTGTGAGAATCATATGTAGGAGAACACGCAAAGGGGCTCATGACCATGAAGTACATCACTCTGGGCAGTAGACGTTTGGGGCTGGAAAGCAGAATTGCTGTAACCATCCAATCTGCTTCCTTTGTTAGCAAGCCAGGGAGAACAGCGGAGCAGGAGGGAGGGCCCAGGGCAGTGGCCTAAATACAGCCTGGGGATTACCTCTGGGTCCAGCTGTCCTGGCCCCTGCGGTGGGTGATCAGACACCCCCTCTGGCATGCAGCCTGCCCCTCTGTGCTCCCGGCTCTGCCCTCTGGCTGAATACCTGTGCTCAGAGGACTACCCTGAGATCAAGGTTAGGAGCAGGCAGGTGGGTCCTCCACCAGGGAGCCAACCTCAGCAGGAGCTTCCTTGGGAGGAGCTCAGACCGAGAGGCATGGCACAGAAATGGTCTAGTCTGAAGCAGGAGACCTGAGTTCCAGCCTTGGCTCCACCTCCCCTGCGACCTCGCATGTGCTGTCTGTGGGCCTCAGTTTCTTCAGCTGTAAGGTCTGTCCATCCTCGGGAGGGGTCCTGAGCTGGTAGCCATGCAAAGGGCTGACAAAATTGATCCAAAAAATGTACCAGGAAGACTCCCAGCGTCCAGGCACTGCCTTCCCACCATCCCCATCTCTTCTTGGCTGGACGGGCAGAGGCCAAGTCTCTCCAGGCATGCCATCTGCCATGGAAAAGGGGCTCGGGAACCCCCAGGCCTCAGGGCCCCCTTCCAGCCTTCTGAAAGAGGAAGCAAGAGGGTCATTTATAGCAGCAGAGATTTCATTGGACGAATTGCCTCCCCCTCCTTGACCCTCTGCTCTCCCAGCTGTCAATTCAGATAAAAATTCAGCTGGCCAAGGCTGCTGGGAGAGTTGACCTGCAGGCATTTCTGGGCCAATCCCCGGCCCTGGACCAGCCGCAGGACAGCTCTAGGGAGGTCCTTCCAGGGAGGAGTGCCTAGACGTGCCTGGCTACCCCAGTGGTCATTCAACAGCCTGAGAAGAGGGGAAGAGACCCTGGCAGAGATGGCCAAGTGTCTTGGGCTGGGTCTCTCCAGGTAGCACTACACGTCTCCCCCCACCCCAGTAGCGATGGATGTACCCATCTGGGACGGAGCACTTGGCATGGGGGTCAAGGATCTGAGCTCCGCCAAGCCCCCATGGTTTGTGATTCTCCTGTTTCTTCCTAACGCAGAATTCCATTAGCAAGGAAGCCCCCGAGACCTCACTCAGTGCACAAGGCACGGGAAATAATAACTACTTTTAGGGTAAACAGCTGAGAACCGGATGTGAGAACCCTGCTCATCAGGCTGAGTCCACAAACGTGTCTCAGCTGTGGGAATGTCGCCTTGGTAATGAAATCAACTGGACAAGCAGTGTCGTTTGCCAGGGGTCCTGGGGAGGGTGGGGCTCCCAGAGTCTCCTGGCTCAGCTGGAGGGTGAGGTGGGGACAGGAAGGAGAATCAGCCACCCAGGAGCTCTGAGGACACCAGCCCAGAGGAGCATTCTCGAGGCGGGGAGCGGGGAGCGGGACAGTTCTGGGGGCAGCTGCTGCGGCGCGTGGCATGTTCTGAGACAGCTACCGGGAGGGGAGGCTGTTTTCGTAATGCTTTACTGATCGTCGGGAATGCAGGTGTTATTCCTGGGTAAAGATGACGGGTTGAACACTTGCGTCTATTTTCACTCTCTCTGACACCCACTACAACTCCAGTGAAAGGGAGTTTTTTAGAGGCATCACCCACAGGAAAACGGAGAGAACGCAGAGAACAGCAGTGCTCTGACACACACAGGAAGGCGTAACTGACCGGGCAGGCAGGAGAGGGCCCCACCCTGAGCGCCCAGTGAGAGAAGCTGGTTAGCGGCCTTTCCTACATCCCAGGGTCCTTGAAAGGCTCTGGAACTGGAAGCACCTGGAAACACTGGAAATACACAGAGGTCGGAAAAGGACTCATTAAAAGTGTGTTGAAATCTTTGGAGTTCTAGTCCCCTCCGCTGGATGCTGGGTGGCTGGTCTTCCCCAGCTCCTGTACCAGACTGGAAGGTTGTACACTGGAGAGTCTAAGAGGGACTTTCTGTGTGGCGAGGGGTGGGGGGGTGGGGGGTGGGGGGGATCAGTCATGTTGAAAACTGGGGATTAAATAAATAGATAAGCAGAAGTCTGAGACCCCAGCAGCCCTCCTTTCAGAACTTTCCTGCCCTCCTCTCTCAGGAGACCTCAAGAAATGGTCACCCCGCACTGCTCTGTCTCCGGGGTCGCTCCCAGTCGAAAGCTTACCCAGGGACTCCAGCTTTGACATAGCCCGCTAGCAACCAACCCCTACTCTCCACTACAAGCCCACGGTTACCAGATAGCCAGGGAAGGCCTCTGACACAGATGATGGAGACCCAAGCAAGCTGGGGGTGTGGAGGGGTGGTGAGGCACCAAGGAGAAAAAATCGGATAAGACATTGCATCCAGGAAAAAGAAAATACTATTTTAAAATGGGGTGGGGAGGGGGGAAGGAGACTTTGGAAATTAAAAGCATAAGGGCAGAAGTGAAAAACTAAATTAAGGTTGTAGATAAAGTTGAGAAACTCTCCCAGAAAGAGGAGCAAAGAGATGAAGATGAAAAATGAGAGAGGAGATAAAAAGTAAAGGGCGATCCCTGATGTACAACAGCAGGATATTAGAGTTCCAGAAGGAGAGAACAAAGAAGACACAAGGGGGAGAGTTATCAAAGAAAACAATCCATGGGCACATCCTAGTCCTGAACGACAGTTTCCAGACCAAGCGGGTCCTCTGTGTGCCCGGTGCATGGGGAGAAGGACCCACACCACCTCGCATCGGTGGGAATTTCAGAATCCCAAGGCCAAAGAGAAGAGCCTGCAAGTTCCCAGAAAGAAAAAAAATCGAGTTACAAAGCAAGGTCAGGAAACAGAAAGGCTTTGGACTTCTCAGTTAACAACAGTGAACGCTAAAATGCACCTAAGTGCTGCTTTCCCAACGCCAGGGAAAATGACAACCAGCTGAGAGTTCAGTTCCATATAAACTCTCCATCAAGTGCGAGGGGAGAGTAAAGACATCATCAGCCACGTAAGGCGTATGGAAGGTGGCAAGACATTTACCTCTGCGAGCCCTTTATCAGGAGGCTACTAAAGGGGGCGCCTGGGTGGCTCAGTGGTTTAAGGCCTCTGCCTTCGGCTCGGGTCATGATCCCGGGGTCCTGGGATCGAGCCCCACATCGGGCTCTCTGCTCAGCGGGGAGCCTGCTTCCCCCACTCTCTCTGCCTGCCTCTCTGCCTACCTGTGATCTCTGTCAAATAAATAAATAAAATCTTTAAAAAAAAAAAAAAGGAGGCTACTAAAGGATGCGCCACCAAAACAAGGGGCTATGCAGAGAGAGGAAGACAGGGAAGGAAGATCCAAGGGAGACGTGACCAGAGTCTAGGACAACAAGGACCAGGCTTAGGGGGCCACCTGGCCCTGTCTAGAGCAGCTCTGAAGGCTCCAAGAGAAATTTCTTCGAGAAAGTGGAAGGTACAGAAAGCGTCTCTGTTCTGAAAGCCTTTAACTAGAGGAGATTTTTAGGTGATCGGCAGATAGGTTTGGTGTCGGCTTAATGATAAGTGCACAGAAACTTAAGCAAAAACAACGATTACATCCAGGAAAGGCAACAACAGAAAACGTGCAGACAGAGAAAAGTAACCGTAGTCTATTTCCTGGCTCAGCTCCGAGTAGCATATGTAATTATTATCATGTAAACATCGAATACTGATCTAATCAAAATACTTATATAGCTACATTGGGGGTGATGTGGGGGATGGGAGTCATGTGGGGGATGGGAGTGACTTGTGGGATGGGAGTCATGTGGGGAGTCATGTAGGGGAGGGAAGAGCTGAACCTCTTCTCTAGGGGGAGGTCAAAGGTTGAGATATTAAGAAGGGGCCATAAAGAGTACTCTCCAGAGATATGAAGGCAAGAACCAAGAACCAGCTAAGAGCCTCAAATGGTTTCTTTCCAGAGAAGGGAATTGAGGGTGATCCCCAGAGGGCAACTTGACTCTTGGCATGCATAAATAATTTTGATTTAAAAACTAAAAAAAAAAGGAAAAAATCTTAAATTAAAAAAAAAACACGTTCCCCTCCCTGCCTCTGCTACGCTGGTCATTTCTCGAAAGCCTGAATAAGCATGAGGACTCCTGATTTACGGAAAGCCTTGGGAAGGGGTTCTTGGCCAGCTAGTCTAAGGAGCCAGGCCCAGCCTATCAGCAGGCATCAAAAAGGTTCAGAAAACCTGGGGACAGCTAGAAACCAAGGATGTTGGAACCTTGGAACCACACCCACAGAGCCTCCTGACACCTCAGGCAGTTTCCTAAACCTCTCTGTGCCTGTGGAGTTGATGCTGGGGGGAAAGGTAGTGGAGGCCAGACTGGGCACAGACCACCTGCCCTCAGGAACCCTGGAGTGGGAACTGGGGAGAGGCCAGAGCATCGCTGTTCCAGCCTCCATCCCAAAGGCTGAGACCTTGGGATCTGCCCAGATCCTACCACCCGCCGTCCTGGGCCCGGAAACCAGAAACCCAGGTCACACTGCGCCACTTCTCATCCAAGTTTACAGAAAGCAAGATCATTATTTACAAGAACAGAAACATTGTTTTTAAATACACCAAAGAAAGCCGCAAAGAGAAAACAGAAATTTCTGAGTGAGAAGGGACCACTGTGTCCCCATCATCTGGTTTTTCCCACTGTCCTTGGCCGCCCAGGCCATTCTCCTTCCTTGCTCTCTGCTGACCAACAGACCCTTCCCAATATTAACCAACCCATTTTTCCACCAGTGAATCCAAGTTAAGAAAACAGGACTCTCTTCCCAGACCACTCAACCCCCTGAGCCAACTTATAGCCGTACCGGGAGCTCCCTGGGGCCCAATTCTCACAGCTTTTTCCAGAGATGTGTTCTGGGCAGTGTGAGTCATGCAGCTCCCATCATTGGGCCGGTAGAGGACACAACAGGGACGCTCAGGCCCCCATCCCCCATCAAGCCTCTCCTTGCTCATTTCAGGAAGCAATCTTCCCCCTTTGACCAAGATTGGAAAGACATGGAGGGAAATTTAGTCCTAGATCTAAATCCTCCAAAGCTGGTCTCAGGACCAGGGACGACCCGTGACAACGTGCTTGATAGACTGGTGGCGAAAGTAGAAAAATGACAAGAAGAGATGTATATGGAAAGAGCCGTTCTTGTGCCTGGGATTAGCTCCTTCTTGTATTTTTGCTCTAAAATGAACATTTTTAAAAAATGAAATGGTGGTGATTGTGGATCACATCGTTTTTAAATGTCCTTACTTGGCAAAATTAGGAAAGTTGGCATCTCTAGCTAGTTCTTCCTCAAAAAAAGAAAAAAAATTTATTTTGGAAATTATATTGGACTATGAAAAGTCCGAAGTCTGAGACGTACGTGGTCACCAACACAAAAGAGAGTAAGAATGTGTCACAGGGCCAGAACCACTGGCTCAGGCAGTGAAGAGGGCACCAAGCACAGGGTCAGTTTCTTGTTCATACCTAGGCGTGCACTAGAATATCCCAGCTAAATGCTTGTCGGCCCGTTTCGCGCCCGGCGTGATAGGGAGCTTGTGCTCACTGCACTCTTCCTCGTAATGTTGAGAAACTTGCATCCTTGGACCCAGGGCCACACCTGGGAGCACCTAGAACTAGGCCTCACACCTGCAGGGAAACAGGCTCCCCTCCCACCCCTTCCTCTCTGCCTGGTGTCTATTTGCTTCCTTCCACTCTGATTCATGATTCATTCCTCTTGTGACGTGGCTTGCCTTAGATCGTATGGCTAGCAAGGGGAGTTTGAACCCAGCCCTTCTGCTCCTGGCCGCAGGTCCTGTCCCCTCGTTCTCTAGATGTGGCAGTGGCTTAGTGTCCTAAATTCATGAGATGGTTCTGGCTATTCAGAACCAGTTAGAAAAGGAACAAAGAAACCAAAATGGAATGGGGTAGGGAAGGGGGGTGGGGGGAGAAGGAAGCAACATACAAAAAAGTCAACGTGATCCCAAGAAACTCTTAATAAACACTTATGTATCTGCTTAGAGAAAATTAAGGAGGGAAATAAGGCAAATTGATCGTGATGATCGTCCCTTGAGGTGGGCTTCCTGACAGTTTTTAATTGTATTTTTGCTTTTCTGTGTTTTCCTACAATGATCTGGTTTCTAGTCGCGCAACAGAATAAAATGAAGGCCACTTAGAAGGGTGAAATAAGTAATATTAAAAGTAGGCTTGTCCCAAGACCCTTTCTCCATTCCCAGCCGCTGTCCAGCTTGGGGGTCCAGGGCTGCAGAGGTGGCCCAGGCTGGTGCTCCCTGCCCACACCCCCGCCCACCACCCTCCCGCCACCCAGGTGCAGAGGACCACAGTTTAGCCCTGCACATGCTGATACACAGCACAGGACGAACACGCTGTCTTACCGACAGGGATTCAGGCTTAGAGGGAGAGGTCCTAGGTGGAGTGATGGAACTGGACCCTGACCCAGCCCTCTGGGTCCAGGCCTTGCTCCTTGGGAGCTCAGAACAGAGACCCCAGGCCAGACCAGGTTGTTCTGGGGCTATGCAGGATGCTGGCCCACGCGTCCCCCAGCACTCTCCACATCAGCCCTCCAGGGCGGGTCTTTGCCAGGCGCTCCCCTTGAGCCCCCAGGGGAGCCACCGTCAGCACCGAGCCAAGCCCTGATCAGAGGTGGAGGCCCTGGTTAGAAGTGGGTCAGAGCCGGCCCAGGCTCTGCAGTCACCCGGCCTGAGCAAGGTGCTTCCCTCTCCGGGTTTCAGTTCTCTGATGGGTAAAACCAGGGCAGAGAGCATTTGGCAGTGATAAGGCTGGGTGGCCTCCGGGTCTCTTTCCAGGCTTCACATTCGGATACTCTGGGACTGCCCAGTGACACTGTCCCCAACCTGGAGAACAGAGGGCAGAAGCTTCCCATTCAGGCTGCCCCTCAGCCCGGCCCTGCGTGGACAGTCTAGTTCTGAGCGACCTCCCCACCCGCCCCCACTGAGGCAGCACATGTGTGGGGGGTGGGGAGATGGAGGTGTGCCTGTGTGGGTGAGGGTGTGTATGAGAACAGGGGGTACCAGGAGGACAAGCTCCCCATTTTGTGTCTGGCACAGGCAGATTCTCCAATTATCTCACCTTTTTGAGTATTGGGCTCCTTCCCTCTCCGAGACCCCAGCTCTCAGCTGCCCCGTCCCCCTTCCCCTCAACACCCTTTCCTATTCCTTTGTCTTCTCTGTTCCTGCCTCCATCTCAAGTACCTGGCTCTGTGCTCTTTCTCTGTCTCTGCCCAGAACAAGGTCCGTCACTTCGGAGAGGCCACAGAACCCGCATTGAATGCGTGCTCCTTCCACCTGTGCGGTCTCTCCCACCACCCGCCCCACCCGAGCCCCTAGCCCTCTTCCAAGAGGTGCCCACAGCTCTCAGGCCCATCTTGTTCCAGACAGAAGTGAGGATGGCCTCTCATTGCACAATGACAAATTCAAACCATTATTCCTCTGAGATCAGAATGAAACATCAGGAAGCCTGACACCACCGTGATTAGTTAACCTGACGTCGTCCTTCTGAGTGCTGGACACATTTTAATTACAAATCTTAGACGTGATTAAGGAGCCCTTTTATGGTGCACCTTCGGGCTCTTCTAGGTGCTTCAGGGGAAGGGCAGGGCCTTTTCACATCAGGAACCAAAAATTTAAGATGGTACTTAAAGTTGGGAATGGGGAGCATTAACAGCTTGTGTCAGCACAGCCTTTAGAGTTCGGGGACATTGGGGAGCCTTGGGGAGCAGAGGGAAACAACTCCCAGCCACCCCCACCATTCCACCCATTTCACAGGTGGGTAGACTGAGATGTGGGTTTGGACAAGGACTCTGCTCTGACAAGGGCAGGGCGGGTGTATGTAAACTGGGTATAAGGGTTATGAGATTTGGCCCAGGAAAGTGGGGAAATCCAGGAGAAGATAGGAACATTTGGCCCACCTCTCTCAGGTCAGGGAGGATTGGCTCCACTGGGGGGAGAGGAAGAGAGGGACAAGGACAGAAATGCACATGTCCTTCTTTCCTGTAGTCACACCTGGAGATGGAAGGAGGCAGCTTGGGACAACAGTCACTGGGCTCCAAGTCCTTTTCCTGGCTTCTCAGGGAAGAAACTGAGAAGGTTCTCAGTCCTTCTAGAAAAACCCTAGTTCACTGAAGCAGCCTGAGCAGAAAAGGGCTGAGGAGGGGGATGGGCGGATGGACTGGCATGACACCCTGGCTTCCCCAAGGCCCAAATTGTTCTGCAGGGGATCCCGACCTTCCCACTTATCCGGCTTGCGGCATAAAGGACAGCAGAGAGAGCTGGCCGGTGCAGGTCCTCTGGGTGGGAGGGGTCGAGTAAAGGGTCAGCAGGAAGCTGACGGAGGGGGGCCCTAAGATAAGGCTCAAGAGGGAATCACAGACAGGCCCTGGAGCCTCAGCAAGACTCACCCCCTTCCCCAACGAGAGCAAGTGGCATTGTTTTCATGCACTTCGGTCCCTCACCTGAGAAATAGTGACAGTTGTCACACCTGTCCTGCCTCCGGGACTGATGTAAGGATAGAGTGAGGCCAGACGCATGTGAGAAGTGCTGGGAAACCATGCCCTGAGTGGTGGTCCACCAGCCCCTCTGGAGAGCCTGCCACCAGATGCCCCCAGGGCCACAATGCCCACCCCTCCCCCAGGGTCCTCCACCCCTCCGTGGACCCCAGTGGCACGCCCAGCCCCTCCCCTATGCTGCACTCACCCTCAGGGCTGGCAGGGAGCTGACCTGGTCTGTGGTCAGTGTTGCCTCCTTGTAGTACTTCCCAGGGGGACAGAGCTTCAGGAAGGTGTCATGGATGCTAAGAAGAGAGAGGCGGAGTGAGCTGGGGACAGAGGACCACGTGCCCCTCTCCTGCAGGCCTATCTGGAGGAAGGGGACTTACGATTGAGTGACATAGTAAAGGCAGTTGGACATCAGTCCACGCTTCTAGAAACATCCTTGAGGATCCAGTGTGCCCGGCCCACGTTGGGGTGGCGGGGGGCGGGGAGGGGGAGAGGTGTGCAAAGATGAGCCGAGTGTGAGGAAAGGTACGTGAGTGTGCTCTGTAGCACAGAATACACATGTGTTAGTCCTAGAATGTCAGAGCTGGAAGGGACATCTCTGGTCACGCAGTACAGTCCCTCACTTACAGATGGAGAAGCCAGCAGGGACTTCGGGAAGCCAGCGTGCCACCCAGGCCAGCTGCCCAGCCCCGCCCTTGTCCGGGAGAAAAGACATCACATGGTGGGTGTGGCTGAGCCCAGATTAGAGCCCAGCCGGCAGGCAGAGGAAGCCGGGGACCACACAGCCGCCCTAGCCCGCAGGTGGTCTCCAGAGACCACAGGACTAAGCCTCCGGCCTCATCTCCCCGCGATCAGTGGCCCTGCTGTAGGCCCACACCGGCCTGGAGGCTTTGCTTGTTAGGGACAGGCAGAGGGCGAGGTGGCTACGTGGCCCGATGGGAGGAGAGTGCAGGACCTCCAGGCCAAGAGAGCACGAGCTGCATCCTCCTGCCCTCCTGCCCCATCCTGTCGTGGCTCCTGGGTCATTTAGGACTAGCGACCGAGACAGCCAGTGGAGAGGAGACACGGTGGCCCGAACCCCAGACCCTGTGGTGCCGCAGCAGAGCTGTGCGATCTTCATTCCTGAGCCTGAATTTCATCATCCAGAAAATGGGCAATAACGAGGGCCGTGGTGGGGATTTGATGCGATGGGGCTGCAGGGCCTTCCTGTGACTGTGTGTGTGTGTGTGTGTGACTGTGCATGTGTGTGAGTGTGCATGCTGGTGGGGGTAACCACAGACTGGTGAAAAACAGTCTCTAGGGCCAGACAGACCTAGTTCAAGTCCTGAGTCTGCCACCTGGTAGCTCTGAGACCTTGAGCAGGGTTCTGATCCCCCCGCCCCGGGCCTCTAATCTCCCTTCACAAACACGAGACGAGGCGTAGAAACGTCAGCATGGTGCCTGCCTCTCCCGATCCCTGAGCCTCTCTATGTCCCTGTCTGTGTTCCTGTCCTGCTGCTCAGGCACCCAGTGCCCAGACTCTCGGAGCTCAGACCTAGACCTTGATGGGGGTGGGGGGGGGTGCCCTCTAACCGGACCTGGGTCCCTGGGCCCACCCTCTCTTCTTCCCCTCATGTCCTTCACACTCCAAGTTCACCTTCTCCCCTCTCCTCCTTTCCTGCTCTTCTCCCCACCATCCAACCTCTCACCTCAGCTCAGTGCCAGGAGGCAAGCCCCTGGCCAAGCTAATTCATACTTGGGGATGAATGACTAACAGCGCCTCACTGTCGCTGACATCGTGGTGTCTGAACCCAGAAGAATCTGATCGGTGGAAGTTAGGGACAGGCAACTCAAAGAAGAATTCAGAGGGTGATTTTACAGGTGGAGATTTGGAGATAGAGAAGGAGACCCCGGCCAGGGCCCTGATCATGGTACATGGAGGCCCAGCTCCAGGAGAGCTCAGAGCCATGATCTGTTCCCATTCTAGCCTCTCATGCTTTCACAGCTCACTGACTGGGAAAATGTCCTTTAGATCCCGGCCATGGGAGAGTGGCAAGCGCTTCAGCTGTGTCCGTGCTCCTGTTCTGTTTTCCCACCTCCTGGCCAGGCCACACTCCCATCTCTATGGTGCATCCCACCTCTCTTGCCCTGTGGTGTCCAGACGCTTCCCGTAGGCTTTGGTCCAAGGGAGATACCCACCGGAGACTGGAGGTCGTGACAGAGCCAGGTGGGGATTCGTCCCTCCCAACCCCTTGCAGCCATGGCAGGTGTTGGCCGTGTCTGCACGAGCCCTCCACCTTCCACAGCTCCAGCTCCCACTGGGCTCCTCAGGCCTTCCAGGCAGCAATGGCCAGTCGCTTAACTCCATGAGCTCAAGACCCCCAGCTGAGTATGCTGCCTGTTCTCCGATTCCTGCTGGAATGCTGCCAGATCAGTCAGGGGCACCCGTATGGACCATGATCCTTGTCCCACCAGCTGTGTGATCTGAGGCAAGTTGCTTGACCTCTCTGAGCAGAGAGACCTTGACTCCAATCCTAACTCTGCCCAACAGGGAGCTAATCCCCATCACTGACTCTGTGCTGACCCATGAGAAGGGCTGAAAACAGGAGCCAGAAAGGCGCATGGCTCTTCATGAAGGACAGGCTCTGTCAGCCTTGTCAGGGGCCCTGGACCTTCATCACCAGGGACGGCTCTGGCGAGTTCGGGAGGCAGCCGAAAAGCAGGGTATAGAATAGGTGAGGGGAAGCGTTCTCCAGGCAAGTGTGGGGGGCACTGCAGAGCACAGAGCAGGAAAGGAAGGCCAGCATCCCTGGAGGGTCCAGTGGCCCAAGAGGGGAGGGGACAGTAAGATGGGGTGGCCAAAGCAGCCAGCCCTAGCCAAAAGGAGTGTTTCATCACTGTCACCGTTAGAATTGCTGGCCTGAGGAGAGAAAAAGCAGACTGACTTTCAGTAAGCTGTACTAATTTTTAAGACTTCTCTGAGCCCCTGCAACGTTGTGGCCAGCGCCCAGAACAGATGGCTCCCTTGACCCCACCGGAGGTTCCCCACTGGGAGTGGCCTGCCATGAGCCATCAGCGCTCGTGGGCATTTTGCATGGAACTTGCATGAGTCTTGCAAGGAAGGAGCCACTCTCTCTCCTTCACTGATGAAACGGAGGCTCAAGGAGGAGAAATAACTTGCTTCGGGTTACACTGTGGTACGTGTTAAATCCAGAGCTGCAGACCGAAGCTCCGTTCCTCGGAGCCCAGAGAAGAGGGGTGTTAGAGGCTCTGCTGAGGGAAAAGGGTGATGGCCACGGCCACCCCCTCTTCTTATTTACCAGGTCTCTGTGCTGGGTGCACTCACGCACATTTTCTCAATTTTTCCAACATTCCTGAGGGACAGGTGCAGGGGTGATCATGTCTAAAGAAGGGTAAACTGAGGCTCAGGGGGCGTAAGGGGTGTGCCCAAGGTCATACAGCTGGAGAGAGCATGGGGGCCAAACCCCACACCGAGTTCCTCAGCTTGTGCTGCTGCACCCCTAAAGGATCCGCCCCACAGCCAGGTGCGAGTCTCCTGGCCCCACCCCCCCAAAGCTTTCTGGGGAGGGGTGCTGTGGGGAGGGCCTGGCCTGGATTTCATGCCTTCCCAGGCCGCCGAGTGGGTGGGCTGCCCGCAGATGAATCGTGGCTGCATCTCGGCTGCCACAAAATGTTCTCCTCCTCCAAATATGGATCAGCAGGCTCTAAATGGAACTCTGAATTAATCACTAATGGACTCAAGAGTCAAAGCCGTTTGAAAAACTCACACATTCAGCCTGCCAGAAATCAAGGAGCCCGGGCTGTGGCTCTCTCCCAGACACAGGGAGGGGCTGTCTGCAGGCTCTGAGGCCCAAGACAGGGGAGACCAGCCCCATAGCTCACGCTCTGCCACATTCCCACTTGTGCCTCAGTTTCCCCTCTGTAAAATGAGAGACTTGGTGACTCCCATTGCTCCCTCTGGTTCAGGCCTCCCATGGCTATTTCTATACCCTTCTCTGCCCCCTTGCCTCTGAGGCTCTACTTAGTGATATTCAACTGGGTCCCATGTTAGAAACACCCGTACCCACCCCGAGAGATGCTCATTCAAGGCCAGGATGGGGGCAGGACCTCTACATTCTATGAGCTTCCCCATCCCTCTCTTGCAGGCAGGACTGAGAACACAGCTCCAGTGCCAGGCTCCATCTCTCCTCCTCTCTTTTGGGCTCTGCTCTGGGGCGCCATGGGGTCAGTGGTCCTTTGCCCTACAGGACAGACTGCAGGCATTTCATAAATAGCCCTATCTTTAGCCTGAAAAGGTGGCTTTTATGATCTGCTCCTTTCAAGCTGTGTGGCTTGAACAAACCGCTTCATTTCTCTGAGCCAATTTCCTCATTTGCAGAAAAAGAGAGATAATAAAAGCATGAAAATAACAGCCAGCCCCTAGTAAGCACGGACCCCTGTGCCCGGGGCTGCTCTGACCTTTGACATGCATTTGATCATTTAATCGTCCTAATAACAACCATGGGAGCTTAGCTTCCAGTACTTTCATGTCACGCTTTTTATAAGTGTGGGAACAGGCTCAGCAAAGAAATGCACCCATAGTCACACAGCTAGAAGGGGCAGAGCTGAGCCTCCAACCCAGCCCTTCAGCTTCCGGGAAGCCAGCTCGTAACCACACTGCCTGCTGACCTTGACCCAGTGATGGGTGCTCCTGGAGGGCCAGACGCTAATGGCCAGGACAGGGCCTAGAGGCTGGGAAGTATTGGGACCTCTAGGGTGCCAAAAGGAAAGAGCGGTCCTTATGGCCACTTCAGCCTATGTGGGGGCTAGGGACAAAGTTTCAGGCTCCCCAAGCAGACCCACACACCGCCCACGATCGTGACAGGAGCAGTCCCTGAGCAACACCGAGAATTCCAAATGGCTCAGACTGAGTCAGGCCGACCTGGGCTCCAACCCCGGAGGTCTAAAGGAAGCCACAAGTGCCCTCCTGGGGTCAGGCCTCAGACATGGAGTCTGTGGCCACGGCTGAAGATAAGGACCCGAACGGCCTGTGCGCTGAGCCCAAAGAGACATCTGGAAGTCAGGGCCTTCTCGGAGAGCAATCCGATCACACGTCAGGGAGGGCTGACTTGGAACTGCTGTGACAGGGAGAAGCTGTGACAGAAAATCCCCACCGGCTAGACATTGAGGGTGGACAGACCCCTTCTTGGAAAACCCGGCCAAGGCAGCCCCAGACTGCGAAGGGGCTGGCCCCGAGACCAGAGTGTCACATGTGGTCTGACCTCCCGCTATGCGTCATCGGCAGATCTGGTGACTAGGCCTTCAGGCCTTTGTGTCCTCTGCACGGCACAGATAAGAAGGTGGAAAAGTAAAAAAAAAATAAAATAAAATGTGGGAAAGTATTGGAAGAGGGCAGAGGCACCCTTGTCCGGAGGCTACTCGTGTCTGTCAGTCTCTCGGATGCTTTCTTCAGCTGGACCGACCTCTCCAATGGCACCGTCATCCAGGCTGTATGTCTTTGTCACACTAATAGGAAAATCCCCATGTGTCTTTGGAGGCCACATAGGACAATTGTCCAAAAGTGACTGGGGTTTAGTCTCAGCTCCCCTGGGCCACTGTCTCCCTCGAGCACCACGTGCCATCGGCTCCCTCAGCCCCTGAGGTTGTCCCCGGGTGTGCGTCAAAGCCACCCCTCACCTTGCCAACAACACAGCCACGCTAAAGCTGACGCGGGCAGAACCCCAGGCCCCTGCAGGAAGCTAACCAGTGATCGGCGTGCGTGTGTGTCCTTCCACACATACTCTCTTCGTGTAGTGTGTGTGTGTGTGTGTGTGTGTGTGTGTGTGTGTGTACATGTAGAACCTTTTGTTTTACAAAAACAGAAGCGTCCTAGATACACCAGTATCTCTTTCCAAAATAACACCATTTACCTACTCGTGCTAATGGAGCATGCCCTCCAGAAGTTTCCTCAGACAAGATGCCTAAGAGGTCATTTTTAAAAATAATTTGCGTGTCAAAAAAAAATCGTTACTTCACATTCGCTCTTGATTACTCGTTTAACTAGGACTTCACTCTGGATTGGAGTTTTTCCCTGTGTGTGTCTTTTGTTTTGTTTTTGTTTTCTCTATGGAAGCTCTTCGCCTCTCCTCATGATCTCGGGTGTTCTGAAGCGTTATGATGACATGATCTAATGCAGAGTTTTAAATGCTCTCTTCAAACAGCCAGCGTCCCTCAGCTTCCAGTTCATACCCGACAAGTGAAGCTCGCCGAAGCCGGCCGGGGGCTCATCCCTGCCTGTCATGGGGCCTAGTGGTCCTGAGGAGAGAGCCTGTCCACTCAGCTCCACCCAGCGGAGCGCCTGTCTTGTGCCGGGCCAGGGAAGGGGTGCCGAGCGGCTGCAGGGCTAGAGAAGAAATCCCGTAAGACTTTTTCAGTCCCCCGCCCTGGACCTGGACGGAGCACCCACACACCGTGCCGTTCACACCTCTGTGGCCCGGTTGAGGAGGGCATCGGCCGCCCTCACTCTGCCTGATGCTTGTCTTCTGTCTGGAGCCTTCCCTGCTGGACGGTCACCTGCATGATGACGGGCACCGCGGGCTGCTCCCTGTTACGCTCCCGCGGCCCTCACCGTGTCTGACACACGGCAGGCTCTGAAGAGAGGCTTGGAGCAGGAGCCAGGGCTTAGAGCCCATCCCTGTTTACCTGTTTCCTAAGTCCTTTCTCCTTCCCCGCCAAGAGGCCTCGTTCACTTCTGCGATTCTGTGAAGAAATCCTGCCTTGAAGCGCCTAGTGGCTTAACACCTGAGGTTCCCCTCAGCCCCACTGGGGCCCTGGCATCCCGGCGTTGGGGTCTCCGGGCTGGGGTCTGTCTCTGCCTGCCGGTCTCGTCTCCAGGGCCCCACAGCGCCTGGAGGGGCCACACTCAGGGAACAGCATGTGACCCTACCAGGACAAGCGCTCAGCTCAAGGTGGGGGAAAGGGGGCCCCTCGACTCACCACAGGATCTCATTTCTGGTCAGGAAGGTCAGGGCCTACAACAAACCACAGAGAGAGGTGACCTGCCTCCTCCCTCCGTTCTGGCCCTGGCCCCCTGGGGAGGGGGTAATTTCAGGGACCTGGGGAGGAGAAGTCCCTGCTCTTATCCTAGACCCGGCAAAACAGAAGTACCCCAACCCTCAGGCCTCCAGCGGTGTCAGAGCAGCAAACCCCAGGCTCTGACCTCCTTGGGAAGGAGCATGCCGGCACAGACCTGGAGAGAGGGGTGAAGTCGAGACTACAGCCCTGGGCTTTGGAGGAGCGGGAGACAAACGCAGGAGGAGGTCTTGGAGGACGGGTCAGCCTCAGGTGGATGTGGGTTTAGCAAAGGCGATAGCGCCTGCTATGCTGCCTGGGAAACACTCCAGCCGCAGGCAAGCATTTCCCACTCATCCCACCTGTCTCTGGGGGCTCCCCTCACCTTTGCCCAGAACATTCCGCCTCATCTACCCACCTGGTATTCTTCCAAGTCCTCCCAGTGCATCTGATGCCTCAAACATTGCCCCATGCCAACCCCACGCTTCTCTCTGCCCAAGGGCTCAGCAGGGGAGGTGACCAGTGACCCAGTTGCCATGGTAGCCCACATTCCACCTTCTGCCCATCTACTTGAGCCTCTGAGTGGGCAAAGGGACAGATTCTCTGGGTTCTCAAGGCAATAGATGCCACCCTCCTACACAAAAAGGACAACCAGAAAGACAACCCAATAGTGGGATTGCGAGTCATAATATTGGCTGAAGAGTCACACTGGCTGGGTTCAAATCCCAGATCGGCCGCATGCTGACATGTGACCTTGGGCAAGTTACTCAACCTCCCTGCATCTTCATTTCCTCATCTGTGAAATGAAGGTGAGAATCGTGAGATTGCCGTGAGGATTATTTGAATAATACAAGCAGCAGTGTTGGCACATTATAGGTGCTTGGTAATGTTAGCTCCTAGAACCACATTCCAAACACTGGGCCAGGTGTGGGGACACGGTGATGAATAAGCCTAGACTCCGACCTCAAGAGGTGACCAAAAGAGCACAGAAAAGGGCATTCCACCCCGCCGGCCAGGGTTCCTGCAGGAACAGAGGAAAACTCCAGGACCCTGGAATCATGACCTGAGCTGAAGGCAGAGGCTTTAACCCACCGAGCCACCCAGGTGCCCCCTTTTTCTTTTTAATTATTTTTATTGACATATAATGTATTATTTGCCCCAGGGGTACAGGTCTGTGAATCATCAGGCTTACACATTTCACAGCACTCATTTATTAAAACAGCAACTCCGGGTCTAACCTTGATTTAGATTTCTCTTAAAATCCAAAAGGGGCTGGAAATGAACCTGTATTCAGAATGTATAAAGAACTCTTACAACTCAACTCAACAACAAAAAGACAAATACCCAACTGAAAAAATGGGCAAAGGATCCGAATAGCTCTTTCTCCAAAGAAGGTATGTAAATGGCCAGTGAATGCATGAAAAGATGCTTGCTGTCCTTAGCCATCAGGGAGATGGAAATCAGAACCACTGTGAGACACCACAGCCCGCCCACCAAGATGGCCGAAACCGGAAGCCATGAAGTGTCGGGGAGGATGTGGAGAAACTGGAACCCTCACATACTGCTGGTGGGAGCGGTAAATGGTGATGGCACAGCCACTGTGGGAAAGAATTTGACACACTCTCAAACTGTTAGGCAGAGTTACCACGTGACCCAGCTCCGGGCTATGTACCCAAGAGAAATAAAAACATTTGTCCGCATAAAGACTTGTACAAGAACGTTCATACTCGCTTTCTTCATAACAGCCAAAAAGGGGAGACAGCCCAAATGTTCGTCCGCTGATGAATGTATAGATAAAACGCGGCGTATCCCTATAGCAGAGCATTAACTGACAATAAAAATAAATGAAGTATTGATACAATACGGAAGCTTAACAACATTCTCCTAAATGAGGGAAGCCAGTCACCAGAGGCACACATTGTATGATTCCATTTACATGAAATGTCCAGAATAGACGAATCCATAGATAGAGAAAGTAGATTAGTGATTTCCAGGAGCCGGCGGAGGGGAGACTGGAGGCAGGAGACGGTTTACTGCTAATGAGTTCGATATTTCTTTTTGGGGTGATAGAAACATTCTAGAATTGGGGGGTGGTGATGTTTGTACAACTCTGTGACTATAGTAAGAAATATTGAGCTGTTCCCTTTTAAGACAGAACTGTAGGGCATGTCAGTGATATCTTAATAAAGCAGTTATTAAAAGCAATTTCTAAGGAGTGTTTATGTCCTAACCTAGTGACCGGCGCGTAGCAGGCCCACTGTAAATATTATTCGAGGCGCATGTAAATGAGATTATATTTTGAAATAATTTCAGGTCTATTTCCTCAGCCTATGAGTCTTCTACCCCAGGGGGTCACCCTGGGGCAAGGGGAGATCTTGCTGGAGCAAGTCACTGCCCGGCTTTGAACATCAACTAGATTTTTGTTTGAGTTCCCGGCAACTAAGCAGACTGGAAAACCACCCTTTGTCTGGAGGAAAGATTTTCTAAATTCCTTTGCTGTGGCAGGAGGCAGGTCTGGAATGGTAGATCGTACACTCTGTAGAGGCATCCTCAGCAGGCAGAGGAAAAGGATGGGTTTGCCCTTGCGGTCTTGAGGACAAAGAGGATGAAGAAGGTAGGGAGGAATTTAGACCGTCATGAGCTCACTGCTCCAGAATGAGGGTGCAGGGGTGCTTAGAAATGTCCCTGGTAGATGAGAGTCTCAGGCACTTAAGTCATGCTTCCCTGAGCTCATTGATCGTGGCAGCTGGGGCTGGGTGGGAGCGGGTTGGGGGGAGGGAACCTGATACATCTAGAAGTCTGCCTGATGCTCAGCCCATGCAGAGGGCAGGACAAAGGTGGCCGGGGAGGCATGACCAAGGCAAGACTTCTGGCGCCCCGGGCATGCAGGGGACCCAGAAACTCTCATGTGTCCCAGGGAGAGGACTGGAGAGGTGGAAATCTCCGGCTAAGTCCTGACCAGGATGAAGAGCCCACTAAGGGGCTTTTCCAGGGACAAGTGGGATGACTCAACTCCCATAGTACACGTCAGCACATTGCCCAGAAGGCCAGATCATGCCTTGTGGGACTCCAGCAAAAATGCATGGAACATGCATGGATCCAAGGACGCTTTCCTTGGCACACATCACCTTCCCCAGGGCTGTGCCCGTCCTACCCAGACCCAACTCCAGGGCACTTCTCCCACCTCTGTGTCTGCTTTCTGGGGTGAAGGTGGAAATGAGTGTCTATTTGGAGGAGACTGAGCCTCCTGACTGATGAGTACGGATCCCCAGGCGGTGGTAAGGAAGGAAGCAGGTAGATAGATACACCTAAGGGCAACATAGGTCAGATCGTCTGGAATTAGTGCAGACTTCACTGGCTAAAGACACCATCAGCTACAAGTCTCCCCTCACTTCAGAGCCAGCCATAAGTTCTGGGGTTCCCAGGCCCCCTGTACTTCTTTTTTTTTTTTTTAATAAATTTTTTTCTATGTCATGTCTTTTTTTTTTTTTAATTATTTATTTGACAGAGAGAGAGATCACAAGTAGGCAGAGAGGCAGACAGAGAGATGGGGGAAGCAGGCTCCCTGCTGAGCAGAGAGCCCAATGCGGGGCTCGAACCCAGGACCCTGGGATCATGACCTGAGCTGAAGGCAGAGGCTCAACCCACTGAGCCACCCAGGCGCCCCCACCCCTGTACTTCTGAACAAATAGCCACTATCCCCTCAAATTTTGTAATTCACTAGAATAACTCACAGAACTCAGGGAAGCACTGTCCTGATGACCACAGTTTTATTAGAAAGGGCACAAATCAGGACCAGCCAAATGAAGAGACATGTCTTAGTGTGTCTGAAAGAGTCTCAAATGTGAAGTTTCTGTGTTCTTAGGATACACCCTCCCCCCACCCCCCACCGCCGCCCGGACCAATGATGTGTCACATAAGCTAGGAAGAGCTCACCTGAGCCTCTGTCCAGAGTTATTCCTAGGCTTTCACGATGTAAACATTATTGATGGAATCACTGGTCATGTGATTCAACTTAATCTCCAGCCTTTCTACCCTTCCCGGGGGTCAGGCTGACATCACCAGTCTCAAAACCCCAACCCTCTAATCACACGGTTGGGTCTTCTGGCCTGGCGTCCTGAGTCATCTGATTAGCATGAACTCAGTCATGGTCTGAACGACCCACCGTGAATGAAGAAGACACTCCTATTACTTGGGAAATTCCCCAAATTTAGAGGTTACCTCCCATGAGCCAGGGACATAAGTCACCCAAATTCTTTGTTATATACAGCACCAGGAAACCCGGGGTTGGGGATGGGGTACAGTTAGAGAAATGAAAATCCTTTCCTCTCCATAAGGAGGGTGACATTTATTTGGGGGTTAAAAAGGTTCATCCAAAGGAAGAATTCAGATAATATCCTAGAGCTTAAATCTTTGTGTTCTTTTCCACCTTCTCATAAAAGACATTTTTTTCCCCTTTAGTCTCCCATTCACATTGCCTGGGGACAAAGTAGAATTGTGGTAGCAGAAGAAAAAGGCTAGAAACAGCCACTGTTCCTTTTTTTATTAACAAATCAGACTTTTGGGGAATCCAAAGTTAAGGCTGAGGGAAGCCAGGTCCAGAGTTTACAACGGAAGGGCAGATGGAGGCATCATGGCACCAGGGAGGCAGCACAAGGGTCTCCTGACTAGGAACACTGCCACTAGCAGGCCTGGGGAGCCCCAAGCCTGTAGGCAGACCCTTTGTTAGCCTTTGGGGGAGCATCACTCATGACCAGGGGAGAAGAGGCATGAGTGCACCCATTCCTCACCATGGGGTAGGGCGCTGCATCATAGACCCAGCCGCCTGGAGGGCCCTCGTCCAAAGATCTGCTGAGCCCCGTGTGAATCGCCCAGGTGTGCAGACAATCCCCCACCCCGAATCCCCACTTTCAATGGCTCCAGACACGAAGAACTCCACAGATAAGAGGGTGGGGCCCGACACTCAGAGGGCAGAGGATGGGTGGGGGTAGGGGACAAAAGCCCCAGTACCACATCGCATGAATATGAATGGTGGGTGGCGCTCCTGTCCCTCTGTGACTTATATCACATGTCCCGGTGCCCCAGGTCCCACCTTGACTTCAGGTGCTGTTGCGGTGACAGGTGTCCCTGAGCTGGACCTGTCTCCCCACTCTTGCCTCAAGGATTCTTGTCTTATCTGCCCCAGAACTTCTCTACCAAGAAGCCTCCTCAGTCTGGGTAGGCACAGCCCTGTATGTTGTATAGGGGACAGTCCTGCTGGTGAAAGCCCACCAGCGGGGGTGGGAGCTGGTGGAGAAAGCTCACTGGGCCTGTACTTCTGGCTGACAGCTCTGGGAGGGGTTCTGCGGCTTCTCAGCAAGTCCCAGTGACGTCATGTCCCTTCGAGACAGAGGTGATCTGGACACACTGACCTAGCTGGGTTTTTCCTCTCCCCGGTCCCTCACTCCTACTTCCTGGGGCCGGCTCTCACTTAACCACCTACACAAATGTCCTGGTTTCTGTCCCGCTTCCAGCTTTCTGTGACCCTTCCCTGGGGCGCCCCTGGTATTGTCTGGAGCCTGGGGTGGGGGGGGGGGGGGGGGGGGGGGGGGATGCTGCCCGGCTACCATGATCCTTTGTCTTCTGACTGGAGTCCTTCTGAATTTTTAGTTCTAAATTTCCAGAGACAAGCCTTAGAGATCATCTCTTTGGATTCCTTCATTTCATAGACAAGCAGGCTCAGGGCTGGAGATGAAAGCTGTCTGCGATCCCGTGGGGAGAAGACGGGCTTGGAAACCCACTCCTCCCCGCCCCATCTCCACCCCGACAACAGGCCTCTAAGTGCTGCTTGCTGGAGGTCGCTGAATTGATTCAATGAGATGCTATCTGTGAAAATGCCTTGTACGCTGTGAAGCATTATATGAATGCTATCTGTCATCATTTGTGCCAGGCCTGGGACTAGAACCCGGATCTGCTGGCTCCCCAGCCAGGGTGCTAAGTCCGACAATAAGAAGACTGCATCAGACTGTTTAGAATTCTTTGTTTTTATGATCACACTCTCAGACCCTTGCTAACTAGAAACCCCATATCCCAGCCACACTTGTTCCGCTCTGCACTCGCCGTGTTGCTTTCTGCTGCGGAGGTGGGGGTCGGGGGTGACCGGGTGTCCTTGTTGGTCTTTTACCCACTTATTCAAAACGTTATTGACGAACCTGCTAAGATGTTCCAGGCTCCTTGCTGGCTCTGGGGTTAGAGTGGTGACCAAGACAAAGAGCCTCCAGGAGCTAGAGCCCAGTAGGGGAGAAACCTCAACGATCCGCTGATTTCACAGTTTATTCCGATGTGCTGAGTTCTAGGATACAGTGACAGGTGGGGTGGGGGGCCGGGAAGCTCCTACAAGGAGGAGACATTGAGCTGAGACCTGAAAGATGAACGGGAGAGAAGCAGACAGGAAAAGGAGAAACTATTTTCTGGCAGCAGAAGAGCCTGCATGAGCCCCCCACCCCCACCCCAGGGCAAGAGGAAGTCAAGGGGCTCCAGAACCGAGAAGGTCCTCAGGATGGAATGTGTCAAGGGCAACAGTCAGGTAGGCTGAGCCTGGGAGGGGGTGTGGGGTAGAACAGCAGGATGGTGGCTCCTCGAGGGTTTATCTTCAAAGCTTTCTTAAAAGCAGCGGGATGTCATTGAACTCTGTTATGCAGAGAAATGACATAATCAGATTTTTGTTTTCAAGAGATCACTCTATCTGGTGGCTAGTGAACAGGCTGGAAGGAGACCAGCATGGCTTCGGGGAGGAATGTGAGGGGACTACTGAGTACCCGAGGGGAGGGGAGGGGAACGGTCCCGGGACGGGGCTGTGGTGGCAGGTCCTGGGACGGGGCTGTGGTGGCAGGGAGAGGACTAGATGATGTCATGTGATATTTTAAGGTGCAGTCAGCAACACGGGGGACTGGAGGTGGGAGGAGAGCCAGTGACAATTTGTCAGTGTCACCTTGTGGTCTCAGACATAAGCAGGTAGATGGAGGGAGCCTGGGACAGGGACAGATTTAGGGGAAAGAACCAAGTTTTTAACGTGTGGAGTTTCTGAGCAACGGCCCCACGGTGATGACAATGGCAGATACGTGGGGCCGCAAGCGCAGAACAGAGCTCTGGGCTGGAGACAGCATCTGAAAATGTCTAGACTCAGGTGGTATTTAAAGCCGTGTTATGCGATCAGCCAGGGATCACAGCGGTGGTGGAGACAAGGGCCCTGCCCTCACGCAGCTTACATTTCGAAGGGGATAGATAGAAGAATCCAGTTCCTGGAATGTCAGAGTAGCCCATCAAAGGCCAGTCCTCCCACTAGGAATGATCTGAACAAAATCCAAAAGCCACTTGTTTGCAGATAGCCAGGGCTTGAAAGGTCAGGACCCCAGAGAGAAGGGGAGTTAATGGAGGTGACACTCGGTGCTACCCTTCCCCTCCCAGCATCACTGGTTTGTGAGTGGCATGGACCTGAGAGGCTCAGAACCAAGCAAAAAGTGGTAGATAAGAACCCGGAACTCCAGCTAGAGGTTTTGGCAATCTCGTGGGGCGGGGAGACAAATTTGGAGTTTGAAATGCCCAGGCAAGAAAGACCTGAGGGCCAAGGCATCTGGGGGAAGAGAAGCAGCTTAGATTAGATTAGTTCAAAATGCCAGGCCCTCCCCCTACCAAGGCGTCTGCAGATTCATAAGCAGCAGGGGCCCCGGTAGTGAAGGGCTGATGAGCCCAAAATCACCCACTGGCTGAGACACGCGGAAGTGGAGCAGAGTTCTTGAAAGTCAGATGGGGGCAGGGGAAACAAACTGGAAATCAGAGCCCCGCTGAAGGGGAAGGGAACCCTGAAGGGTGAGGCCCCAGGAGAAAAGGCAAGTGGGGGATAGGGCAGCCTTCACAATTCCGACAGGCAACCTCAAATCAGCTCAACCTGGACTGGACTAGGATGGCCTTCTGGAAAGCCAAGATAAATCCCGCGATGAAAAATAACATCAGGCAGAGCCAAAAAAGTATCTCCGTACTAGAAACAGACCCATAGGTGATCCAGAAATCAGAGCGATCTGATACAGACTTTCCAACAGCTGGGATTAATATGGTCAAGAAAGTAAGTGACAAGATAGAGGATTTCTTCAGAGAACTGGAATATCTATGCAAAAGCATCACATGGGAATTATAGTGGAATGGATAGAATTTGGAAATTGACATCCTTGAAGAAGGACTGACGTTTTTCATCAGCCAGGAAGAAGCCTGGGGAGTGCACCTGACACCCGGCGGGGAGTCTGCAAGGAGGACCGAGAACAGGGTGGGCTGGTGAGGTGGTGAGGCCGGTGTGCTGGGGAGGAAATTCAGGGAAGGCCATTTGGAACCACGTTATGTTGGAATTTGAATGCTGGAGGAAGAAATTCAACTTCTGTTCTGCAGAATGGACAGTAGTAGTTAAGTTTGCATCTCAGTTTGGGTTCAGTTTGCCGAAGGGTCAATTTAGAAAAAGTAAAAAATGACATCGTTTACATTTTACAAAAATTAGCCTTCTTTTCAAATGTCAGGAAAATACAATATCTGCACCCGTACTTAGAGCATTTTTAATTTCTCCTCCGTCCTGAAAGAGTCTTATCTTTGGGGCTATTTTTATAAAACTACATAATAAGCCTATATTACTGTTTCTGACTGTAACATTGAACTTTTAAACAAATTTTGGTATTGAGCAAGACTTTTTTTCAGCTGGTTTATTTTGTCCTTCCTTCGCTGACCTTGTAAACTACTTAATTGCGAAATGTGGTTTGTCTCTGAGTGCCTCTTAACACTGTATTCTTTAAAATAGAGATTTTTCCATTGCATGGGAGACCAACAGCAGCATCTCTAACACAGGCGCACACAAAGCAGGGCTCCTCATTCCACTTACTTAGAGACGTATGGTTTTCATCAGCACTTCTCTCCTCTTGGCAGAAACCATGCTAAGGATTTAAATTTTATTTAGCAAATAGCCCACCCCTCTCACACCAAGCCCCTCTTTGCTCTTCTCGATCTTCTTCTGTCCCCGCTGTCCCTCCCTCCTTCTCTGTTCCCAAAGAGTGCCCCCAATCTCCTGCCAGGCAAACCCAGTTGATGGAATCACCCTGCCTTCCAGACATGACCAGTAGAGCCCTGCCTCAGGAAAGCAGCCCAAAGGCCTCTGGGAGTTGAAGCGGACCAAGCTGAGTGTGAACCATCTCTCAGAAAAGATGGTTCCTGAAATTAGATCGGCTGGCCAGCTGGGAGCCATTCTTTGCTGCCACAGACAATGAGCAGCTAATGAAGATGGTTCAGGGATGGGAGACCCCTGAGATTTGGGGTGTCCTGCCCCCATGCTGATCTGGGGGGGGACCAAGTGCCATTCCCTTGCCACAGGCTCCCCCCTTCTGTTCCCACCAGTTCTATCCTTCCTGGCACCGCTGAGGGAGGCAGGAAGGTCCTAACTCAGTCACCATCTCAGCTGGCAGCAAAGTTTGGTGATCCCTCAAGCCCCCTGACCACCCTTTCTCTGGAGGCTGGCTTAGCCCCCCTGAAGTCTAAGCGGCCAGAAAGGAGCAGCTGAGTGCTAGTGAGCTGGGCCCTAAACAAAGTGTGAGAGACCCAGGCATCAACATCTTCACCACCATATTAACTGTGACACGGACCATTTCTGCCTCAAGCCTGCACTGAACCCATGCGTGCACACCTCTCCCTGGTCTCCTCTCTCGCTAGGATCACTGCACTAGCCTCCCTGGGCATCCCCTTGATTCTGCTTGGGGGTCCCCTCAGTCCATTCTTTGCACAGATGCAGAGAGCTCCCCATTGGAAACCTCCTCAATGGCTCTCTGTTGCACCTTGAGTAAAATACCACCTCCTCAGCATGGCCCAAGAGGCCCTGCCCATCTCTCCAGCCTCACCCTGTGTGACTCCCCCCACCCCATGACCCCCCAACTGCCCTAGCTTCCCTTCAGTTTCTCAGAACTCCAGCATCCTCTACCTCCAAGGTCAGGAGCCAGCACAGCCTCCACCTCCATCCGCAGCTCAGGGCTGCACAGCTGCTGCCCACACAGGTGAGTCTGATGGAGGGCGCGGTCATGAGCTCCAGCCAGGGGGTAAGACGGTCCCTCCCTAGGACTGGGCTCTAGGCCTCTGGACCTCACCTAGTCCAACCTCTTCTTTTCCAGCTGAGGAGACAGAGGCCCAAGCAGGCGCAGGGGTGCCCAGCCGCTGAAATGAATTTATGGAAGAACAAGCCCAGAAGCCTTGTGTCTTCACTCCAGCCCAGTGCTCCTTGCCCACCCCAGGACACCGGGTCACAGACCATGGGTGGCAGTGCAGGAACAGAGAGGAGCAGGGACTATAGTTTGTGCTACATTCGGGAGACCAAATTCCAGTCTGACAGCTTCCCTCCGGGACCTGGGTGCAAGGGAGCTCTGATTTAGACAGAGAAACATTTCTTGATGCTTCTCATAGGCTGGATGCTCCAGCAAATCCTGGGGACTTGTCGGGACTTAGCATTCATTGACCATGTAGGGTTCTAGGGGCCCTGGGTTTGAATCACACACTAGGAGACCCTCAGACACAGAGCGGCCCCAGGCAAGCCTTAGGGCTCCAGAGATCCAGCTGGTGGAAGGAGAGGAGGGCTTTCCTATGGTTCAGGGCACCTTGGGGGGCAGGAAGAACTGGGAAATAAGGGTATGGGCTGTTTCCAAAAGGCTCCTGGATGGGGGAGGTAGGGTGGGGCTAAGAGGTGCTGACAAGGGAGGGGTGGTGCCTGGGTGGGGGAGAATATATCGGACTAGGCAGGGGGTACTCACAGAAACATCTCTGAGCTGTAGTCAGGCTCAAGCTACAAGAAAGACAACGCTGCAGTTTAAATAGCCAACAAAACTGTTCTAGCCAACTTCTGCCTTCCAAGGGGGTCGCGTACTTTCATATCAAGGGATGATGGATCTTCACATGCTTGTGGAGACCGGTAGGGGAAGGAGTTAAGATGAATAATTTGATTGTGTTAAAGGAAAAAGTAATTTCAAAGCTGGTCCTTAATGTTTTCTGGGCAGAGACTGGCCCAGAGGCAGTCTGGGGCAGTGAGTGGGGAAGAGCTGCTTCAGAAGAGCCTTGCCGTGAAGGGAGGGAGGGAAGGAGAAAGGGAAGGGGAAGAGAGAGACCTGGAAACAGGTGGAGGCTGGGCCTCAAGGAGATCGGATGGTGGGGGGGGGGATGGGTGGTAGGATGTGGCCAAGAGAATATCTGATATTTAACTTTAAGGTGTTTTCTGTGCTAAGACACAGTGCTGCTCTACCGGTTACATGCAGGGAACTTGTGTTACATGCAGGGAACTTGTGTTACATGCGCCCCTGTGCTAGGGCTACTGTTGGGAAATCAAGGAAATCAAGGAAAAAGATCTGTATTTTGCATTTGTTTTGACACCAGTCAGAGAGAAAAAAACAGCCTTGGAAAGGAGGGGGACAGTGGGGAAGAGGAGGGAGAGAAAGGAAGGGAGGAGGGTAGGATGGAGGGAGGGTAGGAAAGAAGGGAAAAAGGAAGGGAATTCAATAGAAACAGTAAAAGGGGATTGGGAACAAATCCCCAGAAGTATAGCAAAAAACCTGCATTTCCTTCTATGGTGTGTTGAGAGTTTGATCCATTTTCTCTAGGACATTAAAAGGCAAGGTGACACCATATGGCCAAGGACTTGGGAACATCCAAAATGGTGTTTTAATCTTGGGATTAATCTTGTGTGTAACTTACTAAGTGATCAGGAAAAAAGAAAGCAAGACACAGTAAGGTTCAGAACAGTTTGCAAGGGACACTTGAAGGAATTCATCGCCTGGGAGTCTAAGCCCAGAACTGTTCTGTTGAAGGCAGGTCCTCAGCTCACCTTAACCAGGCGCATTATAGACCCCTGTGCAATCAGGAAGGAAGTGGGTTCACTATTCCCTTCTATACACACACAAACATAGTCAGATTATGATAAGGACGGATCTGGCCTGAGTGTCTTCCCGCCCCCTTCCTTTTACAATTCCTTAAAACCACTTCTAAATTATGAATTGGCTCATTAACAGCCAGTTAAGACGACTGAATGGTTTCATTTATATTTCAGGACAGCCTGGGATCTTGTTGGCCATAAACGAGGACACATTCTTTTCTACTTTCCCTCCCACTTAGAATCTGCTAGAGGTACTGGCCTCTGAGAACTCCCTGAGATAGAGCCACTGTACTTCATTCTTTATAGAAATGTAGACACCTCAAGTCATATATTGCTGTGACCAAGATCCTCCCAAAAGCCCTCCCAGCACCCAATCCACAGGTATCAACCTTGTATTTTGATTTCTTCAGAGAAGAGTTCATCATGTACTTTATTAGAATACAACTCTTACAGAGAAGGTCTCCCGGGGACTCTAGTGTGGACATCTCCCTCCAGAGGATGATGACCATGGTGGGAGTGACCTAGGAACCATCTCAAATTGTGAAACTAATTGGGAATATTGAGTCTAGGGAAGAGCAAATCAGGAGAACACACAACTGTTAGAAAGAACTCTCACTTCTAAGTGAGAGAAATACAACAAATTAGATTAAGCAGGATAAAAGTTATTGGCTTCTGTAAAAGAAAGGATTGGCTGGGATCCAGTAGCTCCAACAATGTCCTTGGGGTTTCCTCTGTCTCTCTCTCTCTCTCCCCTAACTGCCTATTTCTACTTGGCATTGCCTGTGGCTGGATCCTGTGGCTCAAACTACAGCCTGAGGGCTTGGTCTCACACCATCTCTGAGAACTTGGTCTTACACCATCTCTGAGGACTTGGTCTCACACTATCTCTCAGTTATTTTCTGTCCAGGTGGCAGAAAACCTCTTGGCCACCAGGAGACCAGATTCCTATTCTATCAGTTTAGAGACCCCACCAGAAAGAGATGGTCTTTTCTGACTTTTCTGTCAGAAAAGTCTTGGCATGACAAAAGTCCTAACACAAAATTGAGTCACAGAACCCTCCCTGAACCAGTATCTGTGGAGGTCAGTTGCTCCTTTTGGGCCTGGCCTGGGTCACCGGCACATTCCCTGTTTTTGAGAAGATCAAAGTCAACGCTACTCAAACCCCATGGCATAGGTGCACCACAGGAAAAAGGGGTTCTGTTACCACAGGAAGATTTAAGAGGTGCTGTCCGGACAAAAGCAGAAGATGTCCACTACAATGGTCTGCAAATTTATAAGATACTCTGAAGTTTTTTCCTTTCTATATATTATAAGTTTGTTCCCATCACCATCTTGCTTGATATCCTTTAATGGCTCCACAGGGCCTTCAAGACAAAGTCCCGTTCCTTGGAATGGCTTACAAAGCCCTTTGTGCTCTGGTCCTGGCTTCCTGCTCAGCTTCACTGCCCACCACTCTCTGCCTCACTCTCTCCCCAGGTACCCCTGCACCTAGATCCAAACAGGTCTTGGTTCCTCAACCAAAGCATGGGCCAGGATCTCTCCTAATTCTCCACACCTCAGCCAAAGATAAGTTAACAATGCTGAGGCAGAAGGGGAAGGGAAGTACATACTAGAAACTACCCTTTAACTATTCTTAGAAGTGGCTCTGCTGAGAGCCCACAGCACCTAGCTAACTTCAGAGTTCTTTAGAAGCCCACTTCCCACCTCACCTGCTAACTGCCTCCATATGGCCAATGACAAATCTCTCACCACCAGGCATATCCCAATTATTCCCCTTCCTCAGAGTCCAGATCTAAGAGATACCCCCACCCCAGCTCCTGGAAGTAGTTGTTGTTGTTTTATTTCTCCCTCTCACTCAAATCTAATATCTGCCTGCGAAATCTTCTTGTCCTGCTCCAGAGTTTGCCTTTTCCATGCATTACTGATGGCAGAGATATCAAAACAAAATACCTGTCAGGACATCACCCCAACATTGGCAAGGTCAGGTTAAAATAGAAGACAAGTGGGACAACCAACTCCCAGGTCCAGACTAGACTGTGCTAAACCCAGGTGGGTCATTTGCACAGTTGTTTTCTCCAGTCTAAGCTGAAGAAAGAGCACTTCTCTCCCACATTCTTCACCATCCAAGCCCCTTATCTTGTGTAAACAACTAATCCCCGAGTAACACACATCACTTTGCAAGAACACACCAATTTCAGGGACAGGGTAGTCTGATTCCAAATTAGGAAATGGTGGTGCTCTAAATAAAATAATGCTCAGAGGCAGAATTTCACAAATTCATTCAATGTATATTATTAAATGGTATTAACATTTCAAACTAGAAATTTCCTTTAAGGCCCCAATGGTGTTCTTCCATACCCACCAAGAATGATAGGCAGGGCCTTGCTTTATCATAAATAGCATAGCTAAAAGGGCCGACTCAAGCAGTATAGGCTAAAACAGAAGAACATCTTCCATAAAGCAAATTTTAGTCTTTATCTTAAAAAGTACACAGCTTATAATCCTAAAATGGCATTTTCCCCAGTTAAACAATATCCCACTTATTATAAATTCATTAAAAAGTAATTTTATAATTCCAGGACAAAGGAAAATTAGGGAAGAAATTGGCTGAAGGCTAATTTCAAAGTTTTATCATGGAAAATCTTTTGACACATTCTATCAAAACCAAAAACTAATCTGGCATGAGAATTTCCCACACAGCAATATTTTATATAATTGTTTAAAATTTCATTTAAAACATAGCTAAGCTGAAAAAAAATAAAGAGAAGAGAGAAAATTTCTAAGTATGCAATAATGAAATCATCTCATAAGAGACCTTAATAACTCAAAACATTTATAGGACTCTTATGAAAAATAGCCTCTGTTGAAGATGAGCTCGTAGACAAAAATTATAAAATATATGAAGAAGTCCAATGCCAAGTTGGCCAACAAATGGAATAATTCACATCAGAGAAATTAGAGACTAAAACGTTATCTGAAAGGGGCCTTAAGTTTAATTGAGTTTAAAAAGATAAAGGAAGGGGAGTAGAAATTGTGAAATAAGGACAAGCGGATATGCAATCTCTGACTATAATTTTGAGTTTGTCTATTTCTCTTTGCAATCCTATGTGTTTCGTGTCATTATTTTGAAACTTCTTCTTAACATGAACATACCTTTTGAATTGCTATGTCCTCTTGATAAATTGATCCCTTTATCATTATGAAATGACCTTCTTTATCCTTGGAAATATTCTTTGCTCTGAAATCTGCTTTGTATGATATCAATATAGCTTTCCTTTTTAAAAAGATTTATTTATTTATTTTAGAAGAGAGAGAGACCCTGCAGGAATGTGGGGGGCAGAGGGAGAAGGAGAGAGAGAATCTCAAGCAGACTTCCTGCTGAGGGCAGAGCCTGATGCAGAAATCAATCTTACCACCTTGAGATCATGACCTGAGCCAAAATCAAGGGTCATATGCTTAACTGACTGAGCCACCCAAGCACTCCATATAGCTTTCTTTTGATTAGTATTAGCGTGGTATATCTGTATCCAACCTTTCACTTTTAACCTACTTATGACTATATTTAAAATGGATTTATTATAAGCAGTATATAGTTGGATTGTGCCTTTAAAAAAATCCAATCTCATAATCTATGCCTTTTAATTGTGATGTTTAGAACATTTATATTTAATGACATTATGGATATGGCTGAGTTTAAATCTACCATTTTGTTATTTGTGTTCTATTTGTCTCATCTATTCTTCTCTATTTCCTCTCTTTTGAGTTACTTAATATGTTTTAAGATTCCATTTTATCTATTCATAGGATATCACGTGAACCTTATTTTTATCATAGGTAAATGATAAAATATCCTTTTTAACCTCAGTATAGTGTTCCATAGTGTGGATGTACCATAACTTATTTACCTATGGATAGAAATTTAATTTTTTTTATTTTTAAATAATACCAAAAAATACTGCAATTAATATCTATATGCATACCTCTTCGTACCTCTACATTTCTGTAGGATCAAGTCTCAGAAGTGAAACTTCTAGGTCAAAAGATATGTACTTTATATGTTAATGGAACCTGTCAAATTGTCCTCAACAAAAGTTGTATCAATTTGTTCCATCAACAAACAACAGTTTCCCACATCCTTGCCAACCTTAGTTAGAATCAGCCTTCTTTTATTATTTTTTTTACCATTCTACTAGGGGAGATGGTTGGTTATTATTGTTTTTAATTTGTATGTCTCTGGTTTTGGGTGTTATTACACATATTGACATATATTTATTGGCCATTTGTACTTCTTCTGTGAATTTTCCACCATTATGGGATGAATTGTGTCCCTACCTCCAAAAAATTCATATGTTGAAGTCCTAACTCCCAGTGGTTCAGATGTGACTGTATTTGGAGACTGGGCCTTTAAAGAAGTGATTAAGGTAAAATAAGGTCATGTGATGGGGCCTAATTCAATGTGACTATGTCCTTACAAGAAGAGGAGATTAGCACACAGACTTATGCGTGAACAGTGGAAAGACGCTGGGAGGACACGGTGAGAAAGCAGCCATCTGCAGGCCAAGGACTTGCAGGTCTCAGAAGAGACCAAACCTTCTATGTCCTTGTTCTTGGACTGCTAGCCTCTAGAACTGTAAGAAAATTAATATCTGTTGTTTAAACCACCCCATCTATGATATTTTGTTATGGCAACCCTAGCAAACTAATACGCCTATTCATATATATTGCCTATTATTCTCTTGGATTGTTTATCTTTTTCTTATTGCTTTACAGTGTTCTTTATATTATTACCAATAATAACTTTTTGTCTAGGGTCACCATATAATTTATCATTTAAACCAAGACACTTAGAGAATGACAAATACAAAACCAGCTAAGACACCAGGACAACTGGTATAAACCAGAACTGTCCTGAGAATACTAGAGTATATGTCTGTTATATTTGCTGCCAGTTTTCTCTCCAAGTATATTAATTACTTGTAAAACTTTTTATAGACTTTATTTTTACAGCAGTTTTAGGTTTATGGAAAAACTGAGCAAAAAGTATGGAGTTCCCATATACCTCCTTCCCCCATCACAATATTCCCTTCCTCCCTCCCCACCTGTTCATGCACAATTTTTCCTATTATTAACAGCTTACATTAGTGTGGCACGTTTGTTACAACTGATGAACCAAAACTGCTATATTATTATTAACTAAGGTCCAGAGTTTACATGATGGTTTACTCTCTGTGCCATACATTCTATGGATTTTGACAAATGCATAATATCATGTATTTACCATTATAATATCATTCATTATTGCCACCCTAAAAATGTCCTATGCTCTATCTCTTCATCCCTCCCTGCCTCCCTCAGAAACCCTGATATTTTTACTGGCTCTATTGTTTTGCCCTTTCCAGAACATTGTACAGTTGGAATCATACAATATGTAGTCCTTCAGATTGCCTTCTTTAACTTATCAATATATATTTCAGATTCTTTCATTCTTTTCATGGTTTGATGAAAAGCTCCATTTTTATTGCTGAGTAATATTCTATTGTATGGATGTACCATTGATTGTTTATCCATTCACCTATTGAGAATATGATGGTTGCTTCCAACTATTGGCAATTATGAACAAAGGTGCTATAAATACTTGTGTGCAAGGTTTTCTGTAGCAAAGTTTTCAACTTTTTACGTATTTGGATAAATACATAAGAGCCCAATTGCTGGGTTGTGCGGTAAGTTTATGTTTAGCTTTGCAAGAAACCACCAAACTGTCTTCCAAAGTGGCTGTACCATTTGCATTCCCACCAGCAATAAATGAGTGTTCCTGTTTCCCCACATCCTCATCAGCATTTGGTGTTGTCAGTGTTTTGGATTTTAGCCATTCTAATATATGTGTAGTAGTATCTCATTGTTGTTTTAATTTGCAGTTCCCTAATGACATATGATGTTGAACATCTTTTCATATGCTTATTTGCCATCTGTTTGTTTTCCTTGTTGAGATATCTGTTCAGATCTTTTGCTAGTTTTTTTAATTGGGTTGGTTTTCTTCTTATTGATGAATTTGAAGAGTTTGTCATATATTTTGGATACAAATCCTTTATGACATATGTCTTTTGCAAAGATTTCTCCCAGCCTATGTCATATTTTTATTCTTTTAATGGTGTCCTTCATAGAGCAGAATTTTTTAATTTTAACGAAGTCTAATGTAGCAATTTTCTCACTCACAGATTGATTCTGAGTCTAAAAAATCATGGCCAAATCCAAGGTCACCTAGATTTTCACCTATGCTATCTTCTAGAACTTTGAAATTTTGTGACTTACATTTGGGTCTATGATCTATTTTGAGTTTTTTTTTTGTGAAGACTGTGAAGACCGTCTAGGTTAATTGTTTTTGCATATGTATGCACAATTGTTCTAGCACCATTTGTTGAAAAGACTGTCATTCCTCCATTGTATTGCCTTTGCTCCTTTGTTGAAGATTATTTGACTATATTTGTATGGGCCTATTTGTCGGCTTTTTATTCTAGTTCATTGACTGGTTTGTTCTTTCACCAATGTCTTGATCACTATAACTTTACAGTAAGTCCTGAAATCGGGTAATATCAGTCCTTCAACTTTGTTCTTCTTCAATATTGTGGTAGCTATTCTGGGTCTTTTGCCTTTCCACGTGAACTTTAGAATCTGTTTTTTTAATCTGGGTTTTTTTTTTTTTTAATTTTTATCCACAAAATAATGTGCTGGGAGTTTTGGTTGAGATTGCATCAAATCTTTGGGTCAAATTGGGTAGAACTGACACCTTAACAATTATTGAGTCTTCTTATCCATGGACATGTACTTTTTCATTTATTTATATCTTCTTTGATTTCTTTCATCAGAGTTTTGTAGTTTTCTTCACATATATTTTGCACATATTTTGTTAGATTTATATGTAAGATTTTCTTCTTTTTTTCTTTCTTTCCTGCTAATGTAAGTGGTGTTGTATTTTTGATGTCAAATTCTAATTATTCATTGCTGGTGTATAGGAAAGCAATTGCCTTTAGTATATTACCCTTATATCCTGCAACCGCGCTATAATCACTTATTAGTTCCAGGAGTTTTTTTTGTTGATTCTTCAACATAGG
This sequence comes from Enhydra lutris kenyoni, assembly GCF_002288905.1. Classification (NCBI taxonomy): domain Eukaryota; kingdom Metazoa; phylum Chordata; class Mammalia; order Carnivora; family Mustelidae; genus Enhydra; species Enhydra lutris. The sequence continues at coordinate 2,198,600 of NW_019154119.1, read as the reverse complement.
CAACCATGTTATCTGCAAATAAAGACCATTTTATTTCTTCCTTCCCATTTTTTATGTCTTTTATTTCCTTTTTTGTTGTTGTCATTCTTTTGCATTAGCTAGGTCTTTAGGAACAAGTTAAATAGGACTGGGAAGAAGGGACATTCTTGTTCTCAATCTTAGAGGAAAAACATCTAGTGTCTCACCATTAAGGATGTTAGGGTTGATTACTTTTTTAAAACATAAAAATAAATAAAAATTAATTTAAAATGTGCCTCTACATAATTTCAATTTTGCATTTTGCTTAAAAGGCAAATTTAAAATAACAAAATAATAACATTTTCTGTAGTGTTCTAGATTGCAGGCAGAAAATCAACAGTAAAATACATGTCAATAACCTATTCCTGATAGATTACACAGCATCCCAGGATCAAGAAGATGCTTGAGATTCTTTTTTTTTTTTTAATTCATTTGACAAAGAGAGAGAGAAAGAATAAGCAGGGAGAGCAGCAGAGAGAGGGAGAAGCAGACTCCATGCTGAGTAAGGAGCCCGAAGCGGGACTCACTCCCAGGACCCTGGGACTGTGACTTGAGCTGAAGGCAGATTTAACTGACTGAGCCACCCCGGCACCCCAATTCCTGAGATTCTTAAAAAGGCCTTCCCTATTCCAAAGTTATAGAAATATATTCCTATATTTTCTTGTAATACAATTGTATTTCTTGTAACACAACATAATTTTGTTCTTTTCCCACACCTCTTTAATTCATCTAAAATTTATTTTGCATATGGTATGAGATAGAGATCTATGGTAGATCAATACATGGGCTGGATCAAAATTCATATCAACCCTTTTCTGATTGTCTTACTGTATTATAGGGACTCCCTTGAAGTTAGAATTCCAGATGTAATGGATATTTTCCCAGTAAAATGCTTTTGGGATCTGCTAGAGCTCTTAGTCAATGACTGAGCATAGAGAAGAAATAGGGCATGGCCATTTCTTCCCCACATAGAGGGACTCCTCTATGGGCAATCCTTCTGGTGACCAAGACTTTCTCAAGGCTACATCACAGTCTGAGCCTTTTTCTACCCAGTCTTCCTTCCTCTCCCTCTCCTTTCACAGATGTCAGGACTATACCAGAGTCTGAAGGCTTTGCTTGCTACTCCTGCTCCCTCTCCCCTTTATCTTTCACAGGCATTATCCCAACAAATCTCCTGCCCCCTAACTCCATCTTGGTGTCTGCTTCCTAGAAGACCTAGGCAGACAGAACTCACATGACGCTTTGAGTTATACGAGAAAAAGACAACACAGCTTCCATTCTACTAGCACAGATCCTGGCAATGGTGGTGTGGTTTTGGAACAGTATCCACGGCAAAAACTTCCTGCTATCTGGCAGCTTCCAGATTGTAGCAGTGACAGCATCTCTTTCAGTGGCTCAGTTCTGTGCCATGGCTTTGAAGTTATTCTGGTAAATTCACCCTGAAAATTTTTTTTTCTCCATCCCTGCAATTCTGGCAGCTCTACATACCTTCCATGAGTTTCTTTCTGATTAAAATAAGTAGAATGAATTCTCCTTTTAGGAAGTAAAATCATCACCAATATCATATACAAATGTTTTACCAAGTGGATAATCTATTATTTGAAAACCATCCTTGGACAGTTAATCCTTTCCCAGAGATTTAAAATGTTCTGTTAGCATAAGATAGATTTCCATGGATCTCTTTCTTTGCTCTGTTCCATTGTTTATGTTATCTGTTTTTACACCAATATCACTCCATATTGACTACTTTATTGTAAATGTTTATATGTGAAAGAGCAATTTCCTCCCCATTGTTCTGACTGTATAAAAATATGCCTGGGTATTCTTGTGCATGTTTTCCCTTGGTGACTTATAAAATTAGCTTGTAAAGCTCCATTTTAAAAACTCTTATTAAGTTTTTATTGGTATTTCACTGAATTTATAGATTAATTTGGGGAAAACTTACATCTCTACAATATTGGATCTTTACCAGTACCCATTTATATTAGGTGCTGGCTACATGGCTTGGGAGTGGGCCTGAAGCTGGAAGGCACAGGGCTATTCCAGGCTAATGAACTTGGCCAAGAGAAGGTTATTGGTGTCAGAGAGAGTGAGAGAAGTTTTGCAAAATGGTGGGAATTCAAGCCAGACCACCTAGAGTTAAGAAGTGGTTTGATGACAATATATTGAAGTATAAATAACCATCTTACATATAAAAGGAGGAAATTTAGGCCATACACCATGGCTGAGGAAGGGACTCTTGAGTCACGAACTCTTTCATGAGAACCATCTCTTTGATGTAACCAAAAAAGTTTCTCAAATTCTAGGTATCATCAAGATGGGATTGAAGAAGAAACAACACTGAAGTCCCGAGAGAACTTGGAGCTGGAGCAGAATAGAGGAAAAGATCAGGCCATAGTTCCCTGAGGACCAAGATAACTGAGAGAGAGCTTGGCAGATGCTATGGGAGAATGAAATGGGACTGGGAAGGAAGGACAGACTTTTGGAGAGTCAGGAAAAGAGGGACCAGCTTTGGAAGAGACTGGATGTGAGCTGGAACAAGGTTTACAGAGTCATAGCATCCCTATACAAGATTCACCTGCAACAGTGACCACAGACTAGTCCCAGGCCCGTTATTTGGGCAAAGATGACCATTGACAAGGTTTCCTTCCTCAAGCCTCCTTCTGCAGAAAGAAGCTTCAGTTCTCAATACCACTAGCTTGGATATGTATGGTTATTGGTGACTCACTGCAAGTGGGGAATGAGGGTCCATGGCAGGTATATCTCCTTCCCAGGACCAGAACTTCAAGCTCTGGCTGGTGACAGAGGAAGTGTCAGAAAATATAGGGAGCTACCCTGACACCTGCTTAGTGCTCTCATACTGGAATGCTCTCTAAATGTCTTCTGAACTGAGCCAAGATCTCTGGAGACTTTTGGGCCCGCACAGCCACTGTTGACCTCCAGATTGGATCCTTTTTTTCCCCTACCTTTTTATAATAAAACATCTGGATAGCATTTCAGAGTTTATATTCGTTGTCTCATTTAACCGCCTAAAACCACTAGGATTTAGGAGAAGTTATAATTACTGAGGGGGAAATTGAGGCTCAAAGAGTTTTGTTTTGTTTTGTTTTGTTTTTTGACTTGCCAAAGGGCACAAAGCTACTCAGTGATCAAACTATTTCACTTGGTAAATGTCTCCTGAGGACCTACTGTGTGCCCAACACTCTGGAGACCCAGACCTGAAAGACCTGTCCACACTTGTCAAGGAGCTCCCAGGTTAATGCACAGACAGTCATGAACAGGTAATTCTAAAGAAATATTGTTGCCCCAGGGGAGCTTGGTACCCATCCAGAGGTTACACAGGAGGAAGCCCCCAGGATGGCCTGGAACAGTCTTCAAAGACATAGAGGCAGCATTTGAGCTAAGACTTGAAGAATGACTAAGAATTTTCCAGAGAGTGGTATTCCAGGAAGGGAACAACGTGGGCAGAGGTGCCCAACATGAGAGGACGCAGAGTGTTCACAGAAATTCTAAGTTGTTCTGGATCACTGAGTCACACAGTCGTGGCAGAAGGGGGGTGGCACAGAGACTGGGACTGACTAGGCTGAAGGGGTGTTCATTTGTTGGCCAACATGCTTGCAAAGCACAATCCTAAGCTTGTACTAACTCATGGAATCTTTCTTTTGTCTTGAGGCTGGGACCCTCCCGAGCATAACTTACCCTCCAGAGGCCCTACAGGATCAGCCTGGATGCCCTCTGTGGGACTTCATCGGTGCCCTAGCCTGGGCTCCTGTGTCCTTCCCTGGGTCTCTCTCCCCTACCACTTTCCCTAGGAGCACTTCCCTAGCAAATGCTCATCACAGGGACTGTTCCTGGGGAACCCACCCCAAATACTCACTTTATTATTTCCAACCCACTTATGGCTGCTTGTTGCCATGCTAGATTTTATTTGTTCCCTGTCTGTCCCCTTCCACTAGAATAAAAGCTCCAGGAGGACAGAGACCTGGTACATAGTAGGGCTCATGTGTCTGGCACATAGTAGGTATTCTGCACCCAAAGATATTTTTCTGAATAAATGATCTCAATGAATTCTCACAAGGACCCTGTGAGGTAAAAATTATCAACCCATCTTACAAACGAGGAGACAGTCTCAAAGAAGTTGAATAACTTGGCTAAGTTGGGATGCATGGCTGGCTCAAGAGCCAGTAGAGTGTGCGGCTCTCGGTCTCAGGGCCATGAGGTGAAGCCCTACATTGGGCACGGAGCCTACTTTAAAAAACTAAATAAATAAATAACTTGGCTAAGTTGACACACATAGTGGCCAGCTCAGCCAGGGTTCCAAACTCTGCCTATGTGACTCCAAACCAAAGCTTAGGCTTTTAAACCCAAGCCCAGGTTTGCAATTTCCAGAACATTCCAATAAGAAAGAGTCTATTGAAGCTGCTTCTAAAGCTGCTTCTTTTGCAGAGAAATATCCTTCTTATTCCTTACCTCACCTCCAATTGACTACAGTTGTGCTCTGTGAGCCCCTCTGGTCCCTGGTCAGAATCTGGCTCTTCCTCATGCCTGTTTCCTCTTTCTCTTCCATGAGATCCTTTAGGATAAGACTTTATCTTACTCATCTTCACTTCCCTCGCACCATGCTGGAGCCTGACAGAACACTGCGAATGTTTGTTAAATGGAAGAAAGGAAGGACTTGTCAGGTGTGCTCGTTTCTGTGGTGTAAATACTTCTTCCATGCCCCATAGCAAGCTAACTCCCCCCTCTGTTACTGAAATGCAGAATTGGAAAGAAATATGCCTGGTTGGCTTTTGGGAGCCAGAACGGCTCCAGTATCTCACTGACTACATCCACTTTATTTAGTAGAAAACTGAGATTCATAAACTTGCCCAAATTCACAACATCTATCCTAACAGGGGGTAAGATTGAAGCCCAGGTTTCAATCCCTGCTGAGGCTGAGGGGGGACTGTTCGTGTACATGGAAGGAGTCAGAACTTAAAATCAGAAGATGTAGGTTTGGAGCTTGGCTCTACCACTTTCTAACTGGGAGACCCAGTGGCACCACTCAGCTTCTCTTAACCTAAGGCCTCAGTCTCCTCATCTGTTAAATGGGAGTGAGTGAACGACATACATGGTTTCTCTGTGGTTTCAGTGAAGATGGCCGGCTGAACTTTGTGGCAGAAAAGCTCAGTCTTGAAGCAAAAGCAACACCCCACAGTGGGATGAGGGGTAGGAATTGCTCCCCAGGGAGCCTGTCTGCTCCAAGGATGCTGCTTCCTGAGGCCCTTGGGACTCCCATCCTGCCTCTTTTCTCGTGGGGGTCTGTCACCCAAGGCAGGCGGAAGCATCCTGGGGTCCCTGCTTCAGTCCTTCCACAGGTTCTGCCCCTCAACCTCCTAACTCCTAACATTCCAGTGCAGGCCCCTCCCTTCCACCTCTCCCCAGGAGCTCGAGCCCTGCAAAACCAGAACCCTTCCCAGAGCTGCTGGAATCCTGCGCCCCATAAATCAGGATGCATCCTGAGCTGCAGGACCAAAGGAGTATTCTGGAAAAGTGAGTGATGACGATTGTTTCCAAACGCCATCCCACACCCCACTGAGCTCATACCCCAACCCCCAGATTAAGGCATCTTCTGCCACCCCCTGTAAGGATTTCTGGGCTCAAACCTCTCTCCCTTGACATCCAAGTACGATGTTGTGGAAAGGGCCCCGTGGCAGGGCTCAGGGCTCCTGGAAACCATTCCCTGCTCTGTGGCATGACGGGGAAGGAATCTAGCAGCCCCTCAGAACCTGCACTCACCAGCCCCGCTGAAATGCAAGGAGGGAGGCAGGTCTTTGAGGACCTTTGGAAGTGGGAAACATTGTGTTCTCTGGGGACCAAGCCTATCTTCAAATCATGCAAATTCACAAACACACACACACTAATGTGCATGAGCGTGCACACTCCCATCTATACCATCCTGAGCCTCCCCGGATTTCAGACATGCACACTGTGTTGTTGACTCCAGGCCTCAGAAGAAGGAAAAGATATTTCCGGGTGACCTGAACCCCTGCGGAGCATGTAGGGGAGCAGAGAAGGAAAAGCATGGGCTGGAAACCAAGAAAACAAGAAACAGGAGGAGGGATTTCCTGAGCGGAGCAGCTCCTAGAAGTGGCCTCGGGGGGACAACAGCCCTGGAGTTCACGCGCAGCTGGCACCAGCAGCCGGGGCCTTCCAGAAGGCAGGCTCGGCCAGGTGCTGAGGGGCTGGTGTGGGTCTGAGAAATGGACGGATCTCTCAGAGGGACTGGGAGCTCAGAGAAAGAGCTTGAGGATGGAGGAAGGCTAGTCTCTGACAAGGACTGGACACTCCTCCCCTGTGGGCTGGTCCCAGCAGCCACCCAGAGTGAAATCGCAGGGACCAGGGTTGTCCTTGTCCTGGCTTGTATGCAGTGCCATTCCAGCACTTTCTTTTAAGTATGTGCCTGAGGGGTGGTGTGAGCAGAAGAGGCTGGGGACAGCAGAGTTCAGAAGCAGTGGTGGCCTGGGGTCGAGATTTGTCCCATCTCCGGGGCATCAAAAGGACAGGTAAGGGCACCTGGGTGGCTCAGTGGGTTAAGCCTCTGCCTTCAGCCCAGGTCATGATCTCAGGGTCCTGGGATCGAGCCCCACATCGGGCTTTCTGTTCAGCAAGGAGCCTGCTTCCCCCTCTCTCTCTGCCTGCCTCTCTGCCTACTTGTGATCTCTCTCTCTCAAATAAATAAATAGTCTTAAAAAAAAAAAAAAGGGACAGATAAAATGCACTGAGAGACATTCTGTGGAAAGCTGTGCCAAGAAGGGGAGATTAGCAAGGGGGGAGAATCCAGTAGGCCAGGCAGCACTAATCGTGGGACCTCTCATGTGGCATCCCCCTGGCGAATTGCCCATTCTCCCAGACCAGACCTTGTCAGGGTTTCAGGACAGATCCAGCTCCTGGGGCTAACTTGCCAATCACACTCCCCAGAGCCGGGAATCTGCAGACCGGCCTTGGCCAATGTGTTCAACCCTAATGAGGGCTCTGAATCCCCATAGCCCCCACCAAGCCTGCCCCAGCCTGCCCCTGGAGCCCCTGGGTGGCTAAGGTTGTGAGTGTGGGATCTGGGCAAAGTCCAAGGGCCACTCCATCCTGGCTGGTGAAGCCCATCACGCTCTCAGCTCACATCAGAGCATAAGGCTTGGCCCCCAGAGCATTCTAGATTCAGGGACTTTCCCCTGCATGGCGTTAGACAGACATTGCTCCCTGCGGCTCAGCACTCCTCTTTGGCTCTCCCAGGTCCATCATGCCCACCTCCTCTGCCCCCAGACTTGGAGTGGAGGGAGTCTATTTCAACGTACTCACCCCAAGCCTGCCCCTCAGCGATCACCCTCAGATCTCGGTGGGCACTGAGAGCTGGCCAAGTCATCATCCTATAGCTGCGGACCAGCCTTGGCCACCTTCTTCAGAGGCTGAGCCTGTCTCCAAGGGCAGCTTCCAAGAGTTGCCCCAGGGCCTGCTGATGAAAAGGGCCTTGGCCTCTCCAAGGCGGATGTGGAAACCCTGAGAATGTTGGCCTCCGCACATGGGATGTTAAGGCTGGTGAGGGCTTGCTAGACTTCCCCCCTCATGACCCAGACGAGGACCCTTAGAGCCACAGCAGCAATGCTGCTACTCCCTGGTCCCAGACATGGGTTCCGGTCTGCCCTGGGGACTGAACCTGAGCCTCATCTCTCTCCTGCAGCCCACCTTCCCGCTCCTGAGTACCCTCTCGGTCATGGAAACCCAGGAAGCTCTCCTGAGCCTGGGCGAGGACCCCGCTTCTCTACCCACTTTCCCAGGATGGGCGTTGGGAAGGGCGAACTCTGGCCAGGGCAGGAAAGTGCTGTCTAAACATGCTGTGGGGCCCGCGTGTCTGGCTCGGCTGGCTGTCACCCGGGCCAGGTGGGCCTCTGACACACAGCAGGAATTTTCCATTCGCGCATCCTCTGGCTGGTTGGGATCCAAGGCATTTTTTAGCCTTTTTTTTTTTTTTCCCCAGTTGTCTCCCCTGCCCTCTAAAATTTCACCCTGGGGTCCAGAGAACGGGTTCCTAAATTCTCAGGGAGGCTTCAGGGAGTCCTACCTTCCACCACCTGGGAGGCACCCATTAATACTAAAATATAGAATTCTAGAATGTAGGAGCCAGAAAAATGCTTTTTTAAAAAAATCTACACAGTGTAATTGAAGTTCAGAGAAAAAGGTGGCCCTCCCGAGTCCACGCCTCCAGTGAGTGGCACAACCGAGATCAAACACAGGTCTGTCTGCCCCCCCATGCTGTATATTTCCACTGTGCCAGTCGCCCAAGGTTAAGAGCCAAGGTCACTGAGAGACATCATAAGCCATGTGCGGCCGTTCCAAAGATGAAGATACAAGCTGGAACTGAGCCCCCCCCATATGGGGAACACTCCGTTGCAATGGCTCCAATGGCTCCTCTCAAAGGCAAGGGCAGTGGGTGGTGGTTGCACCCTTCAGGGGTCTACGACCCCCTCATCCTGCATCACAGTTGCAGTGGGGGATATTTTCTTGGTGGGGTTGAACTTGACCCTGTGTCCCAGGCATTCACTGGGCAGTAATAAGTGTCCTGGCCCGGTAAACATGTGTGAGATACAGACAAAGCCCACGGAGCTTGAATCGTGTGGGATCGTTGTCCAACTGTGCAGGGGGCTACAGAAGGTTGTCAGAGGCAGGACGTTTGTCCCCAACGCAGGATCCCTGGTGGTTAGAGCAATACCTCTGCCTGCGGGCCAGGTTCATAGCCAAGGGGAAAAGACTGACTTCCAAGTTGAATGGTGTTCTGTAGGCTCCTCCCTTGGGCCCTGGGAATGTTCTCCAGAGTCATGACCAGCACCCCAGAGTAGGGGTCTTCACAGGGCAGGAGCTCCAGAGCCCCCAGCCTTGTTCAGGGAGGTGGAGGTGGGGAGGTGATGGCAGGGAGATTAGGCCATTCTTTGCACATTAGGCCATTCAGCCTAGGCAACCCCAACCTCCATGATATTTCTAGAATGAGGTCCCCAGTGACCAGCCCAGCATTTCTCAGAGTAAGTTCTGCGAAATAAGAGAAAAGGGTGCTAGAGAAAAAAAATTTTCCATGGTCAATAAGGTTAAATCAATCATGGTTCCTCAAATGTATCACAGATTTCCCACGGATTTCCTGGAGCAGTGGTTCTCAGCCCCGGGAAAAGCCACCCCCTAGGGGATATTTGGCAATGAATTCAGACATTTTTAGTTGTCACAACTGGAGGAGTGCTACTGGCATCTGACGAGTAGGGCCCCAGCTGCTGTGAACCATCCTGCTGTGTCCGGGACAGCCCCGCCACACGGGGTCCTCTGGTCCAAAATGTCAACAGTGCCGAGCTGGAGAAACTCAGGGCTGAAGCACTGGGACACCCAAGGGAAGTGTCCAGGGTCCACAGTGAAGAGAACAGTTGTCATTCTTTGGGTCTGCTCCCACTTCCTGTGTGTGAGGACTTCCTCTCTGCTGGGAGGCAGCAGCTGGAGGTGAAAGTGGCCAATTCGCCTTGTCCCACTGTCCTGAGGAAGGGCGCAGTCACGTGACCTCACTGCACCAACAAGAGGCATCTCCCCAGGCTTTGAATCCCAAGCTAGTGAGGCAAAGCAGCAAGAACGCTGCAGAACCCACTGCGGAGAGGATGGCAGTTCCGTAGCGGTGGCTGCCCACTATTTCCAGAGGCTTCCCTGATGGCGGTTCTAAGGGTGGGTCAAGCCGGCAGCACAAGCTAGCATGTTTGTGCCCCGTGGTGGCAGCAGTGGGGTCTTCCTGGGGCCATTCCTACACTATGCTTTTGGGCATGATCCTGGCTGCTTTGCCTCTGACCTTGATTTTCTGGCCCTCCAGGAAATTCTGTGAATTACCCAAGATCCTCAGAATAAACCCCCTTTAAGCTTCTGTTAGCAGAATTGGCTTCTGCTAGAACTG
>NW_019154119.1:2182396-2188623 GCF_002288905.1 Enhydra lutris kenyoni | reverse complement strand
ACTAGAACTAGAACTAGAACTAGAACTAGAACTAGAACTAGAACTAGAACTAGAACTGACTCTGAGTGATGCCCCATTCCCCAATATATTTGAGCACAAGATTCTTTCTCTTGTAGAACATCTTAAGGAACCTTTGTTCCATGAGCCTACCTTGAACAATACCAACCAAAAACGACAAAGAGGGGTTCCTCTAACCTCTGCTCCAGCCAGAACCAGACCACAGCCCACCTCTACCCAAGACCTTTGGAGACACTCGGCACCTTCTTCCGGACCTCACGGAGCCGGGGCTAGCCCCCCGCTGCGCTCCTCCCCGGCGCCCAGAATAACCGCTGTTGGCTGCAGCTCCAACAGCAGAACAGAATCAAGGTGTGAAAACGATCAGGCTTGTCAGAAGGTGGAAGGAACTGAAACGTGGATGTGAAGTCTGCTGCTTGATCAGGCTGATGATGTTGGCAGGTCAGAGAGAAGTTTAAAAAGAAACGTGAGGGAAAAGGAGGAAGCTGTAGGGACGGACAGCTACTTACCCAGAGAAGAGTGAAGCTATCTTAAGGAATTCTATGCCCCGATTTCATGGAAGGTGCCGAGCCCCGTTTCAGGTGTGTTTAAAGACAGCAATTTTAGATGCCATTCTTTCATGTACTTGGGAGTAGTGAGTGCGTGGCAGATGCTGGGCAGGTGCTGGGGAGACAGTGTTGATCCAAACAGACACAGTGGCCTGTCCCTTCCCTCCTGGAGCTTATGGTCCAGTGGGGGAAGGAGGCAGACATCCAAGGCTGGGGGCACAACTTGTCTTCTTGCTGGGATGGACCTTCATTATCAGGGAGGAAAGGGGAGCCAGAGGACCAGAGCAGGAGGACCTAATGTGTCAGGAGTCAAGGAGGACTTCCCTGGGGAAGGGACAGTCAGAGGGGCTTCTAGGTGTGTGCCAGCTGGAGACAGGGGAGGGCCTAGGCAGAGGTAGGGTTCACGGGGGCAGACACAGAGGAACATGGTAGGTTTGGGGACCTGAAAGAAGGTTCCCAGAGCCCAGAGGGTGAGGGCAAGTGGACCTCACTCAAAGCCAGGCTGGAGAGGTCGTGGGCGGGGGGGAGCGGTGGTGGGGAGAGGATCCACAAGAGTTCTCAGGCTGCAGTGACATCCAGGTCTTCATCCAGAGAGCCCTGAGAACCCCTGGGGGATTCAGCTCAGGTCCACATGACACGGGCTGTGGAGAATCTGAAACTAGAAAAAATGATGTGGCTTCTTCACTGGGGGAGACAGATAAAGGGCACTTGGCCCCAGATGGGGCTGGGCATCCAGGAGAACTAAAACGAGGGATGATCAGAAGGGGGGAAAGGGGCTTTGGGAAGCATCAGCTGCAGGCTGGGTGTTTTCCCATGTGACTTCGCATTTGCGGCAGAACTGAAAGAACCATGAAAGCCGTCCCAGCCCCTTACAGATCCAGAAGGCACGCCTCCCTCCGGTGCTTGCTGTCCAGGCTGTCAGAGAAGTTCTGGAAGACACCAGCAGGGCCCTTCAGAAGTGGGGGTAGGACAGGGAGAAGGAAATAAGGGAGGGGGGCCAGCCCACAGCTCCCGAGCAAGCAGCTCCCGAGAGTGGGCTGGGAAGAAATCTTAGAAAACTGGCTGGTCCGACCACCCCATTTGGGGTGGGGAATGGGGATAAGGAAACAGAGGCTCAGGGTTGGGGGCCAGAGCTGAAAATAAAGCTTAGGTGTTTGGCTCTTCCTCCAGTGTTCTTTCTCCTGCCCCAGGTGTGAGGGGTGTGTGTGTGTGTGTGTGTGTGTGTGTGTGTGTGTGTGTGTTCGGGTGGCCAGGACAAGGCCGTCCTACTCTCCATCCTTCCATAGTCCAGGCTGGCCATGATGTTGGCATGAATTAAGATGTTTACGGAAATGAAAAAAAAATGCTTAAGAAACAAGTTAATCTCTATATGGGGGTGTCCAGCTTCAGAAGGTTAATATCTTGATTTTTTTCTAAATCCCCTTTCTGTTTTTTCAAAGAGGATTTGGTGTTCTCAGTCCCAGCTGGGAGCTTAAGAAAGCAAAACAGTGTTTCTCTGCCTGCTCTCTTTCCTGCAGCTCTAGGCCTCTCTTGCTGGACCTGGGGACAGGGACTTTGGATCCTGGTTTTGGTGAAAGCCGATCTGTGTCTCAGTTTCCCTCTGTGTACAGAGGCATGGAGCCTTCCCTTTCTGCATCCCTCTCTTAATCCTGGGGGAGACAGTTGGTCCAGCCAGAAAGCAAAAAGGCTCACGTACAAGAGCTAAGACTTGACATTCACAGTTAACAGAGCTCAGGAGATCTGGCCTGGCAGCTGAAGGGAGACACAGGCCCCAAGGAAGGTTCTGGAAGTGTGCACAGAGAGAGGAGGAAGATGCAGAGACCACAGTGTGTTGTAGAGAATAACCCAGGGTCCCACCTCCACCATTTACTGTCTGGGTGGACCATGGAGCCATCCTTCCTCCTTGGAAAAATGGAGATGACAGTGGGACCACATGGGCACTGCCTATGAGCTTTTTTTTTTTTTTTTTTAAAGATTTATTTATTTATTTATTTATTTGACAGAGAGAGAGGTCACAAGTAGGCAGAGAGGCAGGCAGAGCGGGGAGTGGGGGGGAGCCCTGCTCCCCGCTGAGCAGAGAGCCTGATGCGGGGCTCGTCCCAGGACCCTGGGATCATGACCTGAGCCGAAGGCAGTGGCTTAACCCACTGAGCCACCCAGGAGCCCTGCCTATGAGCTTTTAAAACTGAGGTTTGGGGGAAACCGGAGAAAGCTATTTCTGGGGTCACCACTGGCAAATAGAAACCTCAGTGTGGCCATTTGTATCCCCCTGATCAAGCCCTTGGAGGTCAACCACCTTTCGGAGTCCCAGCCCACCAGACCCCAAAGCTTCCCAGCCCAAAATTCCAGGGAGGAGACCCTCTTCTGAAGCACACTGGGCGCCACAGGGCAGGGGGAGGTGAGCTGGAGCCCCAGCCGGGGCTCACTGGGTTCTCAACAATTTTGACCACAATAAGAAAACACGTTCCAATTTCTCCAGATTCCCAAGGTCAACACAACCACTTCTGCTCAAGTCTGGCGCACTGGCCACCGCCTGGAGCCCCATCACCTCTGAGCTAGGCAGAGATTTTTCTGATTAGGAAAATCAGCAACGGGATTCCAACTCAATCAAGGCCAAGCGCTGTCACCAGGTTGCATGACCTTGACCCTTCCCCTCTCTGGGCCCATTGCCTCATCTCTTAAGGAACAGTTTAGACCAGATGACCTCCCCACACCCACCACTCCACATACACACACATAAGTTCCCTTTGGTGCTTCTTTCAAGATTCTCCATTTCCACTGAGTTTCTGCTGAGTGTCTGGCTGCTTCTAACCAGCTCCATCTTTCCATGGTCCCACCGCCACCCCATGCCCGGCCAGTCAGACCCAGCAAGCCCCTTTCCTCTGCCAGATTGCCTAAGCAGCCCCAGCCAGCTGGCTTCCTCCCTGGGCTTTGCATTAAGGTTGGTTTTCCCCAGCCCTTACCCAGGAAAGAGGGAACAGAGGGAGGGGAAGGAAGTACTTCTGTCATGCCAGTCCCAGCTTCAGGACTGCTGATCCTGTATCTCACCTAATCCTTGTAACCCATCTTCAAAAGGGAGGTTCCCAGCTGGGCAGGGGTGAGACCCACCCAGGGATGCCAACCCTGTGCTTTTTCCTCGGCCTCACAGCGGCCTCCTTAGATCTACTCTGTTGAAACGGGGCAGAGTTCTCTGTTCTCTGTCCCGACTCAATTCATCAAGCTTTTATTAATAGACCAGAAGCTTTGCTTGGCAAGGTATTAGGGGACAGAAAAGGTCCATGGAGCCTATAGGGTAATTCTCTTCTGGCCTCCAGGCTGGGGCTCAGTCCCTCCCCCAGGGCAGTGTCAGGCCATCATCAGACACCCCTGGGCCTCTGGCAGCCGTTTTCCCATTTGTTCTTTTGGATCCAACAAGTTACAGCTCATTCCTTCGGCCACATTGTTCCTTAACGACATCACTTTTTCCATCTCCCTGACGGCTCCTGCCCTTCTGCCGGAGCGCCGCCTCCTAGTTGATCTCCATCTCCCGGAGGTGCTGCGGATTCCACGGATCACTGGACTGCGCCATTCCTGGGCCACCTGAGATCTGCACGGGCAGAGACCAGGTCCTCAGCCATGTCTCCTCATGAGGACGCAGCACAAAGACCAACCTCAACCAGGTGGTTGAATGGTCCCTTCCCCTTCGTATCGCTTGGTGCGCTGAACACACTGCCCCTCTCCTAGGCACCTAGCTCGAAGTCTCAAAGGCATCCTTCAATTTGCACACAGCTTAGAGATACTTCTGAGTTCTTGCCTGGGTGAGATGCCTAGGGACTGTCCTTGGGCTGGGCCGCAGGCAGCATGGCCTCCTCCCTCACCTCCACCTTGGGTGGGTCACCGAGCCCAGCTTGTTCATGAGAGCCCTGTCTCCCAAGCCAGAGTCACTTGGCCTCCCCCACAGGTCTGCTCTGTGTCCTACTGGGAGTCAAGCATCTGTCCCTCCTGGGGCAAACCAAGGTCCTGGGTCCTGGACCTTTCTAAGGCCATCCTCTCTGACCTGTGTATTCATTCGCACAGCTAGTATTTTTTTAAGCTCTAACTATGGGCCAGGCCACTGTTGATAATGCCTTCTGTTCTTTTCCCCTATTGCTGCCCAGCTCTGCCCTCAATCACTTTCTCAAGATGGAATGTGGCAGAAAACTGAGAGCGCAGACTCTGGAGTCAAACTGATCCGGGTTTGAATGCTGTATCTCTCGTCCATTTACCTATCAGAGCTTAGACAAATTGCTTCTCTGTGAGCCTCAGTTTCCTCATCCGTAAAATGGAATGCTGCCATTCCAAGGGCTTTGGGGAGCACGAAAATGCAATCATAGACGTCCCTAGGAAAGTGTATATTTCTAGCAGAAAGGCAAGAAAGAGCCGGGAGCATTTGGAGAAATTGTGAATAATACAGGACGGCTGGTGGCAAGAGTTCTAAGTGAAGCAAAGGGGATGAGGCCAGAGAGGTCCGATGGGCAGACCGTGGAGGCCGCTCCAAGGAATTGCAGGCTTGGCTCAGAGGGCCATGACCTCGGGATGGAAGAGCCCCGCCCTCACACTTTACGTGTCCCTAAGCTGTTTCCACGTAGCCGTGCAGATTCTCAGTCTGGCACTACAGGCTCTCCAACAAGCTCTGGGTCCAGCCTTCCCTCCCACCACTCCTGGAATAACATGGGGAAGAAAGTAGCTTCTTCCTTTTGGCCTCTCTCCTGGAAAAGGATTTGTGTGGGGTGCTGAGGAGCAGGGCGATCCAAGCTTTCTTGGTGCCCCCGCCCCCCTCCTTAGCCTACCCCCGTCCTCTTCCCTGCCAGCCTAATGCAGAGGAATCAGCTCTCCTCAACCCAGCATCTGAATCAAGGTGAATTCTCCTCCCAACAGATGCCCGAAGGCTGCACATGGCCAAGCCGGGCCACCGCTTGCCAATCAGCACCAGGGGCTCCTCTTTGAGGACAGACCAAGGCTTTTGGTCTAATGACATGGGCACTGACCATCAGAGATCACCAAGGCCAGGGAAAGCAGGCAAGGCTGTCCTGCTCTCAGAGCTGCAATCATGAGAATCAAACCAGAGAAAAGGGCTGGAGAGGGAGATCTGGGTCCCAGCTATTTGTAATAATATTCTCAGCTTTTTTCTTCTTTTGTTGAGATATAATTGATATATAACATCGTACTGGTTTAGGTGCACAACATAATGATTTAACATCTGTATACATTATGAAATGATGACCCTGATAAGTTTAGTTGACCTCCATCCCGACACACAGACACAGATGTTTTTCCTGTTATGAGAATTTCAAAGATCTACTCTCTTGGCAACTTTCAAATATACAGTTAGCTTTGTCAACTGTAGTCACCATGTGGTACAGGACATCCAAGACTCGCGTATCTTATAATTGGAAGTTGGTGCATTTGACCACTCTCCGGCATTTCACCCACACGTGACCCTCTGGCAAACATCTGTCTGTTCTCTGTACCTATGAGTTCTCTTTTTTTCAGATTTCACATGTAAGTGAGATCACAGAGTATTTATCTTTCTCTGACTCATTTCACTCAGCACAATGCCCTCAAGTTCCATCCTTGCTGTCACCAATGGCAGGATTTCTTTCTTCTTTATGTCTGAATAGTATTTCTTTATATATATATATATAT
>NW_019154119.1:2087596-2182296 GCF_002288905.1 Enhydra lutris kenyoni | reverse complement strand
ATATATATATATATATATATATATATATATATAATTTTTTTTTAATTCTGAAAAAAGAAAAAAACCCATCATATATATATATGGATCATACGGTAGTTCTGTTTTTAATGTTTTGGGGGAAACTCCATACAGGGCTTCCCTATGGATGCCGGATTTGCTTTCCCACCACCAGGGCACAAGGGCTCTTTTTCCTCCTCCTCCTCACCAACACTTGTTATCTCTTGTCTTTCTGAGCATAACCATTCTTACAGGTGGGAGGTGCAATCTCACTGCGGTCTTGATTTGCATTCCCCAGGTAATGAGTGGAGTTAAGCGTCTTTTTGGGTGCCCACTGGCCATTTATGTCTTCTTTGGGAAAATGCCTATTCAGCTACCTGCCCATTTTTTAATTGGATCGTGTGTTTTTTTTCCTATCAAGTCGCAGGAGTTATTTACATATCTGATAACCCCTTATCAGATACATGATTTGCAAATGTTTTCTCCCATTCCGCAGGCTGCCTTTCGTTTTGTAGATGGTTTCCTTTGCCTTGCAGAAGCTTTTTTAGTTTATGTTCTCGCCTTTTTAATTGAATTAATTAGTCTTAGTTTCGCATTCATCATCTCACTTGGAGTCCCCCAACCACTGTGTGAGAGAGGCTATGGGGAGACTGCTGTCCTCATTTTCCTGCGGTTTAGGAAGGAAGCTGAGACTCACAGAGAGGCTCTGGCTGGCCCAGGTGCCACAGCTTGTCACTGCTGTGGTCTCCTGCCTTTCGTTCCCTGCACAAGACTGACCCACTGATGCTTTTGGGTCCCACCAGTAGCTTGGTCCCAACGGAGAATCCCAGAATTTCAGCGCTGGAAGGGACTGATGTTTCAAATCTATGCTCTGCATCTTGTCAGCATCCAGAAATCTTCAACAGAGTTCTTCCTCTGGGAAGGGAGCCAACACAGATAGAAGGGGCACAGCCATAGCCTGGGGTCTCACCTGTCTCCATCGTGCTCTTCTCCCCCATCTCTGGGGAACTCCTCTCCCATTTTCTCCCTCTCTAGCATGATCCAGCTTCCTCCAAGAATCTGAGACTAAGAAGCCAATAAACCATGGTCAAAATAATAATAATATTATAATAATCATCATCATGGCTGGTTTTTTGGAAACAAATTTCATTACATTTCTAGAGGAGAGAAGACTATCAAGAGGGCATCCATCATTTTAAAAAACATATTATTTCAGCTATTTTTAAAAGCATAGTCTGAGTAATTAGGCCCTGCACCATATAGTTCCTTCCCAGACTAGGATCCAAACCACATGGGCTAGACAGACTGCATTTCCGTTTTGTGTTATCTTTTTTCATTAAACCACTTTATTGAGGGATGATTGACATACAAAAACCTATATCTATTTAATGAATGCAACTTGACGAGTTCAGAGATAAGTACCGGTCTGTGACGCCATCATCACCATCTACACCATAAAGACACCCATCACCTCTAAAAACCCCAGTCTGCTCTATTTATTAGGATTATTGTTATTTCTTATAAGAACCCTTAACATAAGATCTTGGGGCGCCTGGGTGGCTCAGTGGGTTAAAGTCTCTGCCTTCGGCTTGGGCCATGATCTCAGGGTCCTGGGATCGAGCCCCGCATCGGCGGGGGGGGGGGGTCTCTGCTCAGCAGGGAGCCTGCTTCCCCCTCTATCTGCCTGCCTCTCTGCCTACTTGTGATCTCTGTCTGTCAAATAAATAAATAAACTCTTTAAAAAAAAAAAAGAACGCGGGGCGCCTGGGTGGCTCAGTGGGTTAAGCCTCTGCCTTTGGCTCAGGTCATGATCTCAGTGTCCTGGGATCAAGCCCTGCATCGGGCTCTCTGCTCAGCAGGGAGCCTGCTTCCCCTCTCTGTCTCTGCCTGCCTCTCTGCCTACTTGTGATTTCTGTCTGTCAAATAAATAAATAAAATAAAATAAAATAAAGTTTAAAAAAAAAGAATGCTTAACATAGGATCTTCCCTCTTAAGCAATTTTTGAGTACACAACACTGTACTGAGATGAACCACCATTTTAAACTCAGAGTGAATCCTCTCTAGCTTATCCTAGAGACACTTGACAGACAGGGAAACTGAGGCTTGGGTAGGAGAAGCACTCTCCCCAGTGAAATCCGGCTCCTTAGTAGCAAAGCCAAGTCTCCAACTAGGTCTTTGAGTCCCAGTTCCGGGCCACCTCCACAGTGCCACAGCCCCACTGTGACCTGAGATCTGGCCGCCTGGGGAAGGGGCCAGAGGACCAGTTTCTGAGCAGCCCCTGGTCTCAGACCAGCCTGCCAAGGCCTGAGCCCCAGGCTGCTTTGATGTTCCTCCTCACGCATGTGTCTGGCTCAAATGGCTGTCCCTTTGGACGGCTGCAAGGGGCTGATTAGATGTAATTGCTTTGCCTAGAGCGAGCTATCTGCTTAATAGAATCAGCTCCCAGTAATTAGCCTGCCAAAGGCCCATTTCCCTTCCTGGAGTCCTAGGGCTTCTGGGCCTCACTTCAACCTGTGAGTGTTGGGTCTCTGCGGGCAGATATGAGATGTAAGTCTGTGGGGTTTGGGTCGGGTTGGGGCGGCTGGGAGAAAGCAGGGCTCTGGTGGTTTAGCAAGGACTCCAGGAGCAGGCCTCCCAGGAGCCAGGGAACGGAGCATTTCAAGGTTGGAGGCTCAGAGGGACTGTTCCTGACATGTGGAATGGGGTCCAACTGAACTGCAAAAGGTGCCTAGTCCAGCCCCAAACTCAGTAGATTCAGCAACCAAGTCAAAAGGCATTTCTTGCAGACCTATGATGTAGCAGGCACTGTACTAGCGCCTTGGATCCTTCTCAAGCAGCCTCAACCCGAAGGACCATTCAGGTTGTGCTTGCATACTTCTATTGACCAGGAGCTCATTACCTCCTGGACAACCCATTCCTTCCTCAGAGGTGTAGAGAAAGTTCCACCTATTTTGAGCTGAAAGCTCTTCTGCTGGCGTATCTCCCCACAGATCCCTGGCCCCTGCTAGACCACCCAGACCAAAGCTAATCCTTCCTCCCTGAGAACAGCTCCCATGCTCCGTGCATGTTTTCTCCAAGCTGAGCCTCCCAAATTCCTTGGGTTGGGCCAGGTCCGTCATGTTGGTGAGGCCCCTCGGTAATCTCAGGAATCGTGGATGGGCCTGAAATGCTTCTGCTTGTCAGTTCCTCCCTCCCAGCAGGGTCAGGAGCCTGGCAACTGGGACCCCAGAGGCCAGAACTCCTCTCCCAGCAGGGAGAACAGCAGCCCGAGCCAGAACAGGACAGGAGCCAGAAAAGGATGCAGTCCAAGGAATGCCGTGGTGGTGGCAGCGACCCCGCCCCTCCCTGGTGGAAAGACACCTAAAACCTGCTCAGTGGGAGTGAAGTCGCCTCTCTTGCCCCCTCCCCCACCTGGACACGCAAGGGCTCACGGGCTCACGGGCTCACAGGCGCCACTCGATACTCACCAACTGATTCATCATCCATGTGCCGTTATAATTATTGCGTTTGGTCCTGAGAACAGGCTGCCTCTGCTCCTTCCTCAGAAGCTATAAACCTGCAAAGAAGAGTTTCAAGATTTGTGAGGATGTTGACTAGATCTCCAGACTCACTTTTCTTCCTCAGCAGCATGGTGTTTGTCGGGAAAGCTGGACCATGGCTGCTCCCAAGTCTGGATTCTTGCTATGATTTGAGGGACTTGATTCTCGCTATGGGAAGGAAGCAAGTTTAGGGAACTTCTCTTGCAGCTAAAGGCTCGAAGTTAGGAGAGCCGGGCTTGAGTCCCAGCTCTGGCCCAGCAATTTGTATGGCCTGGGGGTGCTGGCTCCAGGCGCCAGGCCTGCTTCCTCATCGGACTGCGTGCTCTAGGCTTTCCTCTAGCTTGAACTATTCTGGAGCCTTGGTAAAACACAGAGGAGAATGTGAGTGCAGGGAAAAGAAGGGCCCGGAGAGGGAAGGGAAAGACCAAGACCGCAGCTAAAAATCTTGGACTCACAGCTTTCCCTCCCCCATAGATGGACAGACATACACACAGAGACACAGACACATAGACACACATGGACATACAGACACACATAGAGATACACACACACAGAGACACAGAGACACACACACAGGCGCACGCACGTGCACGCGCGTACACACACACACACACACACACATGCCCCAGGCTGGAGAACCGTGGCTGGTTTTCTCCCAGATCTCTCTCATCGCCTGCTGGCCTGCCTGAGACCCCAGTCACGGGGGCTCTGCTCACTGCCCCTGCCCCAAGCATGGGGGGAGGGAGGTGTTAAAGGGAGAAGGGAAAGGGAGAGAAGGGGAAATTAGTAGAAAATTGGGAGGCATACAAATGGCAAAAACAGAAACATGAATTGCACCAGAGTCAGTGAGGGCCAGGCAGGCAACCCTGTGCTCCGCTGGGGAGGGTGCAAACCAAGACAGCGCGACCGAGAACAGCCCGGCAGTGCTGAGGGACCCTTCTGGGTGTGCGCCCCGGTGAAAATTCCCGGCAGGTTCTCAAGGACACACATGCAAAGGTGCTCATCTCAGTGTGATACTCAGTCCCAGAGATGGAGGCCACCAAGGAAGCCCTCTCTAGGGGAAGGCATTCGTCAAATGCGGAGGACACCAGCTTCCTCCGGACGCAGGAAGCCAGCCTGATCCCCACAGCCACTCCGGGAAGACCACTCGGTTCTCGCTCCCACTTGTAGGAGACCCAAGTTGGTATCCGGAGCTGCTCCCCCAGCTCCTCTGCCGCAGGACTAAGAACAGAGCCAGGTGTCCACCCCCTAGCACGACACTGTCTCCCCAACGGCTCCCAGAGGCTCTCCTTTGTGAACAGCTGCCTTTTGTGTTTGGTTTGGGCTTGAGATGTTAAACAAATAGTGTCTCTTGACAAATGCAAGCCGGCTGCTCTGGGACTGGTTATGCTTTGTAAATCCAGGCTAATCTTCCATGTCTTTCCCTCAGGAATACACCAAGAAACACCTCAGTCATCCCCGAAGCACCCCGAATCCGCTCAACCAGCCATCGGCCACGATCGGAGGCCACGATCCCTGGTGCCACTCTCCACCAACGAGAGCCGGCTGCAGCTCCTGGACCCACCAGGCCCCCCATTCTCAGGCCTCCTCCTCGCTGGATATTGAGATTGTTCAGGGTACTCCTTCTTACAGCAAACCACAGACCCTATTCCGAGATGAGTAGATGAGTAGATGAGTAAGGCCTTACCCCTGCCTTGCAGGAGCTTATGATCTGGTAAAACAAGATGAACCAGAATGTCATGTGAAGCTCCAGTCCAACGAGTAGTGAATAGGGTTAGAATTTGGACCTGAGCTTGTCTGACTCAGGGTCAACTCTTTTACTCCCCACCTTGCCCCCTGCCCCCATCCTCCAGCCAGTGGGGACCCGGGGGTGCCAAGGACATAGGGTGGCCAAGGACATGGGATGCTGGAAAACAATGGACGAAGAGGACTCTGGGCCTCTCATCCCTCAGACCACATTCTTGGCCATTGTAGGACGAGCATCGCTAATCACGGGGCCAGATCTATCATTAACCTCGCAAAATGTCAGACAGAGGGGAATCTTTGCACTAGGCAACCCTTTCATCCTGTAGAAAGGAAGCTGAGGTCCAGAGAGGCGATGGGACACTCCCGCAAGTCCACCAACTGTTTGCTAGTTGGCCCCAACTGGGACCAAATTCCAGGTGTCTAGACTCCCACTTCAGTGCTCTCTCCACATGCACCCTTGGACCTTAAGATACTCCCATGGGTCTTTACCTCTTTCCCTCAGCCAGGCAGGGCTTGCTTCCGTTTTAGAAGTGTCTGTTGACAGAGTCACAGAAGCAAACTGCCTTGTTTTTCTCCCTACAGTCTCTGCTGTCTGTGCTCCTATCCCCGCTGACACTGCTGCTCTCTAACCCAGCAGGTGTAGGAGGCTTTAAGGACTGGCTGGGTACTGAATGCACAACAGACATGTAGAATAACTCTGATGTGCAAAGCACTGGGTTCCCCACTGTGGGGAGGCGTAGCATAAGGAGGGTCTCCACCCTGGAGGAGATAATGAGCCAGTGGGGAAGAAAGATATTCAAGAACTGACCAGTCTACCAGGTAGGAGGAATGTCTACTGAATTGAAGCTTAGACCAGGTGTGATGGAACCACAAGAGAGCTATTGGTTCTGATTGGAGGTAATGGGGAATGGTTCATGGAGGGAGTGGGCTTTGAGTTGGGTCTTGAAGCCTGAACACGAGTTCCATAGATAAACAATGGAAGAGTCAAGGAAGTACCAGCATCCCAGCTGATGGGAGTCTCATGAGTCAGAAGTAATGCATGAAATTCATTAGATGTGTCCAGAGCTTAGAGAGGAATGACATGGAAGACAAAGTGGAAAATAATACGTGTATAATGTTTAGTACATAATAATATGCAGCAACTAATGGTACATTCTGTACCATTTATCCTAACTCTGATTGTGTCCTCTTCCTCGCAAATTAAAGTCTTAAAAGTAGTGACTAAATCCTTTTTGCACCTGATTCTTGGAAGAACTAAGGAAGCAGAAGCAGTCCAGGAAGGTCATGGGATGTTATAAATGAAGGGAGCATAGACACGTCCCGTCCAAACCACTCCATTTATGGATGTACAAACCAAAGCCCAGGGAGAAGGAGTGACTGGCCCGAGTACCACAGGAAGCAGGTGGAAGAGACAGGACCCCAGCGCAGGCCCCCCAACTCTCCACCCCATGTTCTCTATACTGGATCAGATTTCAGAAACTGATCACACAGGAGGCCAGCCAGTATCATGATTGGAGGCGTGTAAATCAGCTCTTTCTAACCGGCCCAAGGCATCCTCCACTGGAGTCACCGAGGGATTGAAAATAATAGAACATGGAAAAGTCATAGCTGAGCAGATTTTATCATTTATAAATACATGATTCATAGAGGTGCTTTCTGACATGTGACTCTGGGCAGAGGGTGAGGCAACCCCATGAGGGGATGTACATGCAGGTCCCAGGAGTCCTGGACAGAAGGGGGTGAGATAGGCTTCTAGATCTTTGGCACTATCCCACACAGGTCAGGGATGAGCTGATGGGACTCTTGCCTGCAGGACCCAGGGCCTACTCAGAAACCTAGACTGGCACTGGCCTGGTTCCCCCTTCCCCAGCCAGTCCCCCTTCCTGAAGAGAAGAAAGGTAGAAGGGACAGGAGAATAGACCTAAGCTGACTTCCTGGGCTCCATGGACACTGGGGACCTCCTATGCTCCCCTGCCAGCAGGTGTCTTGATCCCATATATATGGGGGTTACAGGAGAGACCCCAGCCATGGGACATAAGTCTTGGCCCCCCTTCACTCCCTGTGGCTATGAGCAACCCCCTTCCTCCCCTCTGGGCCTCAGTTTCCTCATCTGTAACATGAAAGGATCAGGTTAGCTTGTCTTTAAAGGTCCTTCTAGTTCTGAATGCTGTGAGAACAAGCTTCACCATAATCAATAATAAATGCCCTGCCCCTAAAGAGAGCTTTTTCCTTTTCCCAAAGCTCTTTCACTCATAATATCACCTTTCATCTGCACAGCAGTCTGGCCTGACAGCCAGAAGTGAGCAGACCCTGGACACACAGCCCTTCACACCAAAAACCAGACCAGTTGAGCCTTGCTCATTTAGATGGGCTTGGGGGAAACTGGCTTGGGGGGCAATTGTGGCCAGGAGGACAGAACCTAACTTGCGCCCTCACCTCTGGGAAGCCAGGAAAGGCAGCGCTTGTCTTCCAGGAAGCCAGGCAATGCCAGAGGGGGAGGGCCGGCTGTAGGCTGAGTTCATGGCCAAGGGTGCAGAAAGTTTGTATCAGATCAAAGACTCTAGTATAATTAGCTACTCCATTTACAGGTGAAACAAACAAACAAACGAAAAGCAAACAAACAAACAAAAAACTAAGTCTCCAGGAGTCATTATGGAGAAGAGAATGGGTTTGTTTGGAAGGCAGACTGAAGGTTCTTCCAGCTGAACGATCTTGGACAGTTCTCTGCACTGCCTTTCGCCTCAGTTTCTCTGTCTCCAAAATGGACAGACCTATGCATACCCTTCAGGGTTGTGGTAAGACTGGAAATAATAAATGTAACCTGCCTAGCCTGGCACACAGCAGATGACTGGTACATTCTCTCCGAACGAACGGCTGAAAGAGGCAGTGGGGTTGGTAGTTTTTCTCGAGAGGCACTGAAATGCCTGGCCGTGCGGGGTTGGGCGAGGCCAAGGGCCAACGATTCTCCTGCTTCTGGATGGGCTGCGTCCTCCATCTACCCTCCGCCAGGGGCCCTGGGGCCTCTTCCCTGTCTTTCCTCCTGGCCCATGCCAGGGTCCCGTGAACCACTTTCTGACCCTCTTTGGCAGTGGGATTTGCATTCCGATCATTCTGCTTACTCAGCCCGTCCCTGTCTGGAGCTAAACAAGGCCTGTGGGATCCTCTGTGATGGCACCTCATCGAGGAGATAAGGAAGCGGGACGCAGAGAGGGGCAGCAACGCCTCATCTGAGGTCCCACGGCCCGCCCCTCCTCACCACCACTGCCACCATGTTGACAAAAGAAGAAACTGAGGCACAGAGAGGCTTCCTGCTTCCCCCCAGTCTTTCAGCCAGCCTCCTGGTCTGGGCCACACCTGCCTTTTTTCAGCTGGATCCCTGTCCTGTTGGGATGCTCCCCTGTTGGGGTCCTGCATTATCTCTGGCAGCCCAGCCTGGACCACTGGTGCAGGGCTGGGGCTGCGGAAGTCAAGAGAGCGCCACAGCCCAGGAGGAAGAGAGGAGGCGAGCCTGGGATTCAGCACTACTGGCTTCGGCTGCCAGCCTGGGCTTTCTCAGCCAGTTCCAGGAGCCGCGCTGACCTGGGAAGGGTCACATTTCATGAAAGCAGGGCTTTCCCTTGGGTGTTGGCCCTGGCCTGCCCAGGTCGACAGCTGTGCCCTGCTATTTCTAAGACTGGTGCTGGGAGTGGGGGGGTGTAGCCTGGGCGGAGGGAAGCATGGCTGAGTCCCGGTGCTGGCACTAGTTCACCGTGTGTCCTTGCATGTCACTTGACCTCTCTGCATCTCAGTTTCCCCATGGACATAATAAAGGGCAGGACAGCAGGACCCAAGGTCCCTTCCAGTGAAAGCATGCTGTGATTTCGGTGGAGATGGGGCGGGGGGGGGGGGGGGGGGGGGGGGGGGGGGGGGGGGGGGGGGGGGCTCGTTCTGCCTGTTCCTTTTTCCCTTCCTTGCTTTTCTTTTTCCGTCGTCGGTTTATCTCTAGCAACCCAGGTCTCCCTGTCTCTGTCGCTCTTTCTGTTTCCATCTTTCGCTCTCTGCCTCTGTCGCTCTGTATTTTTCTGCCTGCCGCTTCTTTTTCTGTGCCTGTGAATCTACCTCTGGCTTTATCTCCTTATCTGTCACACCCCCCTGCGCCTCTTTTTCTCTCTTTCTCTGTAGTTACAGGCGATTCTCTGTCTAGTTATCTCTTTCCCTGGGTCTCTCTCCTTCGGTCCTGCCCGCTCTCTCCGCCGCTCTCCCGCTCGCTCCCCCTCTTCCCCCTCCGCCAGCCCCCCTCCTCCCTCCCTCGGCGCGTCTCCCCAGTCCTTATTTGGCTGGGCGGGAGGGCTGGCGGGAGGAGGCGGCCTGCGGGCGGGGGGCGGGGGGCGGGAGCGGGGCCGGGCGGAGGAGGGCGGTGGGTGGTGCTGAAGGGACAGCTCCGCGGCGGCGGCGGCGGCGGCGTTGGCGGCGGCGGCCCCGGGGCGCGGAGCGGGTGCCCGGCTTGGGGAGCGGCGAGCGCAGCCATGCCCCAGGCCGCCTCCGGGGCAGCAGCAGCGGCGGCCGGGGCCGGGGCGCGGGCCGGGGGCGCCGGGGGGCCGGCGGCGGCTCGGGCGGGACGATGAAGCGGCAGAACGTGCGCACGTTGGCGCTCATCGTGTGCACCTTCACCTACCTGCTGGTGGGCGCCGCGGTCTTCGACGCGCTCGAGTCGGAGCCCGAGATGATCGAGCGGCAGCGGCTGGAGCTGCGGCAGCAGGAGCTGCGGGCGCGCTACAACCTCAGCCAGGGCGGCTACGAGGAGCTGGAGCGCGTCGTGCTGCGCCTCAAGCCGCACAAGGCCGGCGTGCAGTGGCGCTTCGCCGGCTCCTTCTACTTCGCCATCACCGTCATCACCACCATCGGTAACTACTCGCCGGCGGAGGGCGGGGACCCGGGGGCTGGGCGCCGCGTCCCGGGGTAGTCCCGAGCCGGCCGGGGCTGAAGGGATCCCCTCCCGAGAGGGTCTAGGCGCCGAACCCCGCGCTGCCAGAAACCCGAGTTCAGCCTGGTTTGTCTGCTCTGCGGGGACAGGACTCGGGGGAGGCGTCGATTCCTGGCTCCGGACCTGACTCTCCGGCCCGGCCAGCCCTAACTTGTCCCTGCCAGGATGCGCGAGGGCCTCAGGGGACTCTGAAGTGTGTGAGAGGGGCAGGAAGCACCGGCGGAGGCCGGGGAGGAGGGGTGTGGCCGGGCCAGGCCCTGGAGCAGAGAGCTGAGTGTAGAGCGGCGGGGAGCTCGCGACTCCGTGTCCCTGGCAGATGGGCTTCCGCACCTTGGCGTGTCTACACCGGCTGGGGCTCCAGGGAGACGTGTGGATGCAGTACTCCATGGTACTCCTGTTTACTTTGGGTGCTTAAAACACCCTCTAACTGCCTCTGTGAGTGCTGCTTGGAGTGTGTGTGTGTGTGTGTGTGTGTGTGTGTGTACACGCGCGCGCACGCGTGTGTGTTTGCATGTGCGTGCGTATGTGTGTGTGTGTGTGTGTGTGTGTGTGTGTGTCCAGCTCCCAGAGTTTGGGCACAGCCAGCCAGTGCCTTTAATTTTCTTAGGGCAGCAGATTTGGTGCTGGAAGCCAGATCCAGCTCTGTCTGCCTTCTCTGCTGTCCCGGGAAAAACAGTCACCCCGCAGGAATGGCCTCAGTTCCCTTCTCCAAACAGTGGTGCGGCAGGCCACACACACACCCAGACTCTCTCACAAGATAGGCACAGGAACATGTACACACAAGTACACACACACAAGCACACACAGGGCAGACACAGGCACACACACACACAGCACACAAATGGATGTTCCGGAATCCCCAGTCTATTCGGAAATGTCCAGATAGGAGTAAACTCCTCCCGCTCCCAAGACTCTGATTCCAGCCCAGCTCCATCATTTTTCCCGCTATATGACCTTGGGCGAGTCCCTTCTCCTGTCTGGGTCTCAGGCTCACCTCCAGACCCATGAAGGGTTGGCTAAAATGATCTCAAGCCTTCTGCCCAGGGCTGGCACGCTCCCAGCCCACCTTCCCCCAAAGCCCATTGGGATGCCTCCAGGCCTCCATCTTTCCCATTTCTTCTCTCTCTGGTCCCTCTCCTTGCCTTGGCTGAGCTCCCGGGGGCTCGTCGCCACTTGGCATAGCCCATGACAAGATGGCAGTGTTTTCCTGGGAGTCCACAGAGGTTGAGGGGGTAAAAGGCAGGACTGGGCACTGTTCCTGCAGTCTACGCACTGCAGGACTTCGGCGCAAGGCTCCACTCCTCTCTGGGGTTCAGGGGGAACTCTGCTATGTAGTCTCTGGATTCCCCTCTTAGAAGAAGAGAAAAGGGCCCCAGGAGTGGATGTGGCCCAAATGGGGGCACCTCTGGGTCCTGTTGACTCTGGTGTTTAGGGCAGAATAGTCAGACTCAGACCTGCCCAGAAAGCAGCCTCCTCTCTCCCACTTCCCTGCCACCTGCCAGGGTTTCAGGAGCACTGAACAGCGAGTTAGGTCTTCCCCCTCCCTCTTCCCACAAGTGGTGCCTCTGGTTATGTGTCCCTTTTCTCAGTCCCATGGTCCCAAAGCAGCCTTTCTCTCCCACTTCCCTGCCACCTGCCAGGGTTTCAGGAGCACTGAACAGCGAGTTAGGTCTTCCCCCTCCCTCTTCCCACAAGTGGTGCCTCTGGTTATCTCTCCCACTTCCCTGCCACCTGCCAGGGTTTCAGGAGCACTGAACAGCGAGTTAGGTCTTCCCCCTCCCTCTTCCCACAAGTGGTGCCTCTGGTTATGTGTCCCTTTTCTCAGTCCCATGGTCCCAAAGCAGCCTTTCTCTCCCACTTCCCTGCCACCTGCCAGGGTTTCAGGAGCACTGAACAGCGAGTTAGGTCTTCCCCCTCCCTCTTCCCACAAGTGGTGCCTCTGGTTATGTGTCCCTTTTCTCAGTCCCATGGTCCCTAACTCCACAGTAACTTCCCAAGCGACCTTGCCTCCAGCCTTATTCCCCATGGAACAAGCTCCCTGCAGACAACCCTGCCAGAAAGAATCTCCCCAGTGTGCAGCTCTGACCATACCAATACCCTCTCAGAAGCCCTCAATGGCTTCCAGCTACCCGTGGAATCTGGTCCATGCTCTTTATCTCAAATTTTAATGACCCTCATCGCTGGCTCTAACTTTATCTCCGACTTCATTTCTCACTTCTTACTGACATGATCCCTCCACTGCAGCCGTACTGTCTCCTGAAAACACCTTAAGTGTGCCCATCGGGCACACCTTTTTCTCTGTCTTCTCTTTGTCTTGTCCAAGCTAACCTTCCAGGTCCAGTTCAAATCCCACTTCCTCCTTGAAGTCTCCCAGACCATCCAAGGCCACCACTCTAGACAAGTGCAGGATGCACTGTCGGTACTGCCAGGGTGACACGGTGTAGGCTTTCTTACATGGTTATTTACATTTTAGGGGATGTATTTTGTCTCTTTAACCACACTGCAATTAACCTCTGTGTGGGCAGGGCCCTGTGGTTCCCATCTCTGTCCTCCCAGCGCTGGCACAGGACCCGGCGGCCCACATGAGCACTCAGAGAATGCTACTGAGGGGGCTGAAGGGGTGCAGAAATGAAAAAGCATCATCCTGGCCCAAAGTGCGTATAGTCCTTACCCAGACAGATGCTAACAGCTGGGGATAGAAGCAGACAGAATGCTGTTCTGGTGATATTTATTGCTATAGCGCTGGGCAAGAGGAAAGACCACATCGAAGCACCACCTGAGTTCTGTGGAGGCCCCAGAAAGGCACTGCCCACTTCCTGCACCACCTAACCAGCCCTGGCTTTTTGTCACCTCTCTCTCTGGCTACACCATCTGGCTGGGAATGTCCACAAGGGCTCTGCTCTAAGACAAGCTTGCCTGTGTTGTGATCAGATGGCCAGAAGGGGTCTTGTATGAAACTGATGGCGACCCAAAACCCAGAGGCTACAGCCTCTGTCCACCTGGCCCCTCTGGGAACCCCAACGGGTCTCCTGAGGCACCGGGACTCACATCGGGATAGAAAAATGATAGCACCTGCCACTTAGTGATCCCAGTACACACTCATCTCATCTCCTGATTCTCAGCCTTCACTGCTCAGAAAGTTGCTAGGGCGGGTATTATTAGCTCTGTTGCACAGATGAAGGCATGGAGGGAAAGGAGGTAAGGGGACTCCCCCAAAGTCATGCAGCTGGTGAGCAGCAAAGTTAGAGCCTCAAGCTGGGTCTTCTGACTCCAAGCCCCGTGCTCGTTCCCTGCTGGTCTCCTGGCTGCGTCTTCTGCCTCCATATGCTGTGAAGCCCAGAGCCAGCTAAAATTGGCATGGCCAGGACGTGCTCAGTGATGCCAGCTCGCAGGGTGCTCTAGGGCAGCCCTGATTGGTTGAGGGTCAGCAGGGTCTGAGTTAGTCATTCACCTGGTTAGTCACAGTCTCCATGGGCTGCAAGGATTCCTCCAGCTCCCTCATCCCTGGCCTCCCAGCCAGGAAACCCTTCCTTTGTTGTGCCCTAAGTTCATCAAACGCAAATGGAAACTCTTTTCTGGGAAAGCTTAACCTCTCTGGCTGTTGAGTCATTAAACTCCTCCGGGGCCCCAGCCCCATCTATTCATAGCCCAGAGGCTGTCAGAGCTGGGAGGGGACTCAAGATCAGCCAGGGCCGCCCCCTCCTCTTACAGATAAGGAACCAGAGAGGTGACAGGAGTCACACAGCTAAGGCTTAGCCAAACCTGATTCCCAGGCCTCCGCTCCTTCCACTTGTTCAGGATGTCTCTTATTATTATGAACAGCAGGGACAGCAACAGTAACACTAGCAGCCACCATTCGTGGGCTACTTTTTGTCAGGCTCTATACGCTCTCATTCGATTCTCTCGCCAACCCCTCAAGAGGGGACTTATTACCCCCATTTTTCTGCAGAGGAACCTAAGGGTCTACGTGCAGATTACTCACCCCTGACCTTGTGACTTGAACGCATAGCACTGCCCAGATTCAACAGAGCCTCTTTGACTCCCATGCCCTAGCTTTCCTGCCCATTCTTTCTCTTCTTCAAGAACTCAGCCCAGACCCTTGACCGAGGAGCCAAGGCTTGTCTTGTCACCCAGGCAAAGCCCTTCCCAGGAGAGAGCCTCTCCCTCCAGCATGCTTTCGCCAGCTTGCGACTCCCCTCCCCCACACCCTGGCCCCTGACCAACCCAGACCACGTGGCAGAGCTGTGCCCAGCACCAGGCCCTACCTGAGACAGCCACAGACTCACAGGTGCTGTTCTCCCATGAGGGCCCCTGTAATCCTTGGGGCTCTAAGGCAACAAGAGGCTGGGTGATTGATTAGCTGATGGAGCTGGGGCAGAAAACTTTCTGTTCTGCTCTCTCCTCAGCTCCCGGCCTGTTCTCTGCGGAGCACAGTCTCCCATCACCCACCACGTAGCCTGGGAGTCCTTAGATTGTGAAATCAAGAAGGCAGTTCAGGAAGGAACCTGCACTTTTTACATCTTTCCAAGAAGGAGGAAAGTACAGGAGTGACTGGTCACCCAATACATCCCAGTGTCCTCAAATAGAAGAGTGAAGGGAGACATCAGCAACCATTCAAACACCCAGAGAGGGGAGTGACTTGCCAAAGTCACACAGCAAGTGGCGAGCATAACCCTGATTAGAACTGAGGCCTTTGGGTGACCCCACTGGAGTTCTCTCCATCCCCCTAGCCTGTTCCCCTCACCACTCACCATCTCTCTTAGCACCAAGACCTCTGGTTGCTTTTTACTCTACTATTCCCTGTCCTCTGTTGACTTGCTGGGGTGGGGTGGAGGGACAACCAGCCTGGAACAGTTCTACTGCCCACTCTCGGTCAACATTTCCTTCCTCCGTGCCCACAGGCCACCCCTCTGCTTTGACTACAAAAGCCTTCTCTGTGGTGTCTAGGGAGGGAGGCTCTGGCTTAGAAGCCGGAGTGTCTGGGTTCATCTCTCAACCCACCTCTCCACTCACCTCCCCAGACCCCCACCACTAGTTATTTGATCTTGGACAAGTTGCTTAGTGTCTCTGAGCTTGTTTTGTCATTTGCAAAATGCGGAGAATAATATCTGCTTCCCAGGATGAAATGGACAATAGAAAGGAAGTGCCTGGTACAGAGTCCGTATTTCATAAGCAATATCAGCAATGATCAGTGTAATTAACATTATTGTTCATGCATTATTACTATTACTCCCCCACAGAAGGGAACTTCTCCATTTCCCAAGGATTACTGAGACCATGGATATCTCTGGTCCCTCCTAACAGGTGGGGGACGGTGGGGTTGGGGACCAGAGGCTGCCACACCCTTCTCTGTATTCTCCTAATGCCACTCCCCTAACCCAGGCTTTCCAGATCCTACCCATGCCTGGAGTCTGCCTGAGATCCAGGCTGAGGGGTGATGCTCCCTCTCCCTGCAGAAAACTGGTCAAGAACAGTGAGGTTCACATTGGTAGGAGAACCCACACTGGATTGGAGCAAGGAGGCTAGAGTTCCAGCTCCACTTAGCTCAGTTGCTGGTCCTCTGTGACCCTTAGTTTCCTCATCTACAAAGAGTCTGTATTTGATGAGAGGTCCTTCTGACTGTCATGCCTCCTACCTACATGTCCAGTTCCCATGCATCACGGTTAGGGGGTGGAGACATGGAGGGAGTGGGGGCGAGAAGAGGACCAGAAATAGAAGACACACGCCTGGTCAGAGCAGGGACAGAACAAACACAATAAGTATTTTCGAAGAAAACATAAACAAGCACAGACGAGTGTAGTGCAAATCACCACTATAAACAGCTTTCAGCTGGCGACACAAACGGTGAATCTGTGAGTTGATTTTGTGATATAAAAAAATGTAGAAGTGATTTCCCTGCAGTCAGTCAGCAGCAAGGGAAGAAACCCAGCTCTGACAGAGAGCATTATCAGAGACCCAGATAGACACCTTCTCACGCCCCACCCCTGCCTTGGACGCAGGGAACTGACGTGTTGTCTATTACACATTGCTGGGTGTCAGGGGCGCTCCTCACAGCCTGCAGTCTCACTGCTGCCCTGGGAGGGCTGGCCTTCTCATTCTGTCACCATCAAGGGAAGGGAAGCTCGGAGGAGTTCGAAAATTGGCCCAGGACCCTACAAATATAGAACAATTGTGCCAGGGTTTCCACCCAGGGCTGTAGGGAGTATCTTTTCACAGAGCCGTGCCCCTCCTCCCCTTCCCCCCACCCTCATGGAGTCGCTGCCATCCCTTCCATATGAATGTCACAAATGATGCTGGATGGCGTAACCAGGGTCCACGCAGGACACTCAGCTGTCAGGATCTCTCGCCTTCAAGAGTCTTTTGCCCAAAGAGAAATCAGAATTTTAGCTCCGACCCTCTGATTTTAGAGAGTGGAAAGGAAAATTCAAATGAGAGAAAGGGCATGGTCAGGCTATACTTAACGGTTCTTCTCGGAGCTGGCCTTGAAGCCCTGTTTAATGACAACTCCCTTGGTGTTCTTGGCCCCCCCGCCACCGCCCCCACAGGCTCAAGGAAGAGATGGCTTGCTCCGCTAGCCCTGGGTCTCCTCCTGACCCCCCCCGTTAGCCTCTGGTCGGCAGAGAGCTACCTGACAAATGCCTTTCGAGACCCTTGTCGCTATGGAGAGAGCAGTCAAGGGTCCCAATGATGCCACCGCCTCCCAGTTTGTCCACACTTCCTCATTGTCTACAAACTGCCCCTGGCTAAGGCAGTTCCCAGGCAGCTCCTGGGGACCCACCCCTCACCCCATCCCAAGCTACGCCACAAGTCACACCTTCACCTGCCCATTTTCCAGAGCCGGCCTCAGCGGCCGGCCACCTAGAGCAATCCACTCCAGTCCTCCTGGTCCTGTGGCCTCCTGGGATCCCTGCCAGGCTGGGACCTAGCTCCCACCCTCCCTCTCCACAAAAGCAGACTCCTCGCTGCTCCTGTTTCCCCTCCTTCCTTCAGTGACACACAGGACCCCTTTGTGAGGGGGCACGTGGTTGCTGGGAATTCAAAGCAGGAGCCTGGCCTGGAAGCTAGAAACAGGGTTCTTTCTCTCCTCTTAAACAAATCCTTCCGGCTCGCTCTCTCTCTCTCTTCTGCTGCCCCTGAACTTGTGAGAGGAGCAGACGCTTCCGTGGCATGCCTCAGTCTTCCACCTGCACAGAGATGTTGCTCAGGTGAAGGGAACAAGTCCCGCTCAACAATGTGGGGACATTAATGCTTTGCAAACACTGCTGTGCAGGCAAGGATGGGGTTAATCTGGTTTAAATGCAGATTCTGAATCAGGAGGTCTGGGGTGAGGCCGGAGATTCTGCATTTCTAACAAGCCCCCAGGGGCACTGATGCTGTTAATTCATAGTCTACACTTGGAATATCGAGGAGACCTGACTTTGGGGAATCAACTTGAGAAGTGGACTGTGGTTTTAGGAATGAGAATGTATAGAGCTGGGAAAGTCCCTAGGAATCTGGTTGTGGACTATGAGAGCCAGAAGACTCAGAGCTGGTGAATCCTGACTCTGAGGCTAGAGAGGGGCTATGGCTGGCCCCACAGGAAGTGGGAAGTGGAGGCTAGGTGAGGCACAGGCTGTGTGATCACGTGCATGGGGGGAGGGAGGAGAGCAGTGAAAAAGGGCTTGCCCCATGGAGAAGCCCACAAACAGGTCTCTGCTGTCCTCAAATGTCCTCCATTCCTTTCCCATCTGCCAGGAAAGCTCCTCGGGTCCATGGAGAAGGGGTGCCCCAGAGATGAAAGGTCCAAGAGGAAAACTGGCTTCCACCCCCAAGTCCCAAGAGGGCAGTGCAACCTCTAGTCACCATTAGAAGAGGCTCACTTCTTCTTTCAAGAGGAGCCCCCAGCTTCCCATGGGCTGGGATCCAGACACCAAAGGCCCAGGAGGTCTCCAAACTGGTGGTCCTTTGACCACTAGATGCATCCACTCAGTTGCCAGCAGTGGTGTGAAATGCAGGTGGCAGGAGGAACGCCAGACTTTAAGAGGGTCATCAACAAACGGGGGAACAGTCAGAGGAAGGGAATAGTGTGTCACATGAACGACACTTGGCAGGGACAGGCGTGGAGAGCAGGCATGGTGCCTTCAAATATCTGTTGGGTTATTGCAAGATTGAAGAACCAACCTTGGGCTGGTTGGGCCCAAGGGGTTGAATCAGCAGCAGTGGGTCAAGTCCACAGAAAGACTTAATCAAGTTGAAAATAAGGAGAACTTTATTTAGGGGTGAAGCTGACCAAAGATGGACTGTGCTGCCTTGAGAGGTGGAAAGCTCCCCATCACACGAAGCATACAAGAAGACACTGGGTGGGCAAGCTGCAGAGGATACCTGTATCCATTGGGGTTCAATCAGAGAAGCAAAATCTATAGGAGAGCTGTATTAAGAGACATATTACAAAGGCTTGGCTTATGTGATAGTAGTGGCTGGTAGGCAATTCTGAGATCCAAAGAGTAGACCATCAGGAAGCTGGAAGTCTTTCTAGCATGGGCTGAAGTTGCCGTCCACAAGCAGAATTTCCTCTTCAGGGAACCTTCAGCTTGGCTCTTAAGACCTTTCAAATGATTAAATCAGGCCCACTCAGATTATCTAAGATAATATAAAATAATCTCCTTTACTCAAAGTCAGCTGATTATGGACTTTCATTACATCTACAAAATGCTGCACACCAACCCCTAAATTAGTGTTTGATTAATAACTAAGGGCTTTAACCTAGCCAAGCTGACATGTCAAAAAGATCATCACACTACCCATATATCAGACTGGGGGCTACAATAAATGGCTTTTAAGATTCTTTCCAACCCTGAGATGTTTTGATTTCTTGCTCTTCAAGGGGGCAGCCTGGTGAGTCCAAGGACCCAAAGAGGGACCCCCTGCCAGCGCCTCAAAAATCATTGAGGTCTCCTGAGTACGAGGCACTATACTTGGCATGGAAAGAATAGAAAACGAAGACCAACTCCTTCCCCACGGAGACTCTGGTCCAGTGGAATCCAGAAACCACAGTTGAATGTTATTTATAGTAAATCCCAGTAGACGCTCCAAGTAGGGGTCTGAGAAGTCTTCCTGGGGCAGGTAGCCCCCGAGAGAGCTTGAATGAGGAGTGGGGACTCTAGTAGGTGATGATGGGCAGTGAGAACTTTCTTGATGAGGGAACAGCATGGGGCAGGCTGAGGGGCATGAGTGTGTCCAAGGAAAGTGGCAGGGGCCAAGGTGGACCCATAGAGGGGCAGACTTCTGGACTCTGGTGGGTGGACCTGATTGCCCAGGTGCTGGAAGAGGGAAGTGCGCCCCCATCCTGTGCCCTCCTGCCTGGATCCCGCGACCCACAGGTGCCCCCATAACCATGGTTGAACCAGTGGATCACTTCAGTCAAATAGCAGGTGCCTCCATGACCTTGGTTGAACACTTGGGGGTGTCTTCATCACCCCAGCTGAACCAGTGGGTGCCCCCTGGGATTCCAGTTGAACCAGAGGGGGATGAACCTGAATCCTGACTGTCTCCCTTCACCCTTGCCTTGGTCACCCAGAAGACCTCAGCCCCCAGGGGAAGCTTTTCCTCCCACACTTCCTGTTCTCGGCCACAAGGCCACTCTGGAGACCAGAGCGAACCCAGGTTTGTGGATGGTAGGCAGGAGCCCCGGCGGCAGCACTGAGCTGAACCAGGCAACACTGTCGCAAGACACGGTGTAGATATTTCCTGCATGGACAACCCCAGACCCCAGCTCTCAGACCCCTTCATCTCTGTTCGAGGCTTCGCAGCTTGGCACGGACTCAGTGTCCCTGTTCAGGAATGTGTAGAGCCTCCTGACCACAGCCCCAACGCAGAAATAACCATCTCAGAAACATCCGGAGAGGCACATTCCAGCCCGCCAGCCGCAGGACTGTCTGGGGGCTCTCTCCAGGGACCCAGACTGTCAGGCCCCAGTAGAGCAGCCCAGAGAGAACTACACCAGGCGCTTAGGCAGGAAGTGGCCCTCTCCTCCGGGACAGCCCCAGGCCTCCTGCTAGTGCAGAGGAGCTCCCCGGGACCTTAGGGACTGAGCTGCAGGCAGGAGCGAGCCTGAGATTGCTGCACCAGAAGGCCCTGTCCGGGGCTGGCTGTTCATCCAGATCTTAGACCTGACATGGAGCAGCCTCTCCCCACAGAGCCGGCCTCAGTTTCCCTGGTTGGGAGCCCAAGGAGGTTTCTCTGGGCAGAGCTTGTACCATGCCTCACCTCATTCAGTCCTCATGGCCACGGCCACAGTGGCACTACTGCAATGCCCATCTCACAGACAAGGACCCTGAGGCTCAGAGGGCTTAGGGAACACACCCAAAGGCCGGCTGCTGGCAAGAGGCAGAACGGGGAGTGTAAAGCTCGCACAGTCCTTGGCTTATAAAGCATTTGGTCATACAGTGTCTCTTCCAAGGCTTCTGGTGACCCCGAGGCATAGGTATCATTCCTCCTACTTTGCCAATGAAGAAACCAGAGAGCGAACGAAATCAGGTCACTTCCAGCGATCCCAAGGCGGTGATGTGGGAGGAGGAGTCAACCCAGGACCCTCCAAACCTAAGTCACGCCCTCCCCATGGAACTCGGGGGCCCTCGCCTCCTAGACCGTGGCCAAAGTGGGTTATTCCCATGGCACGGGTGTAGGGGCATTGCGGAAGTGCGCGTCAGCCTAGGAGGCGCACTGTATGGGGACAGATGTCACAGGGTGGTCTTAGTCTCCCGCAGTCGTCAATGCCATCTTTCTGAACAGGATGGGAACCCAAGCCTAAAAATGAGAACACAGCGATGGTTCTTAGGAGTGGCCAGTGAGTGAGAGAGGGGGCTTTGTCAGGGACAACTCGGACAAGTCATCTGCTCCTCCGTGTGTGGAGGGACAGGTAAGATGGCCCCTGAGCTCCCGAGTAAGACGCTTGTCCCAGTACCAGCCACTGCTTGGAGCCAGAGCTATGGGTGTCAGGGCCTGGCCCTAGGACTCCATTCACTGGGCCTTAGAGGCCCAGAGGCCTGTAAGTTTTAAACATTCCCCAGGGGAAGGGAACCTGCAGCAGGCTTGGGAAGCACGGAGGAGGAGAGCACTTGTTAGAATCCACATTCTGGGCTTGCCAGCCAGGGGCTAGCGTTTTCTTTCTGGGTTTCCTTGGTACTTAGGAGACATTCGAGGGGCAGCTAAGGAAAAAGCACCTTTGGAGTTCATAAGCCAAAGCTGCTGGGGTGAGCCAGGTGGCAGACACAGCAGGAGTTAGCGGATGCCCCTGGGAGAAGGGGCCGTGCCCCCCACCCCCCCAGGTAAAGGGGACTGAGAGTCTCAGTGGGGCCCTAGGGACAGGTTCCATCTTCAGAGCTTTAGGTCTCAGACTGCTCTTGACCCCAGGGAAGGGGGTCAGCCTCAGCGAGGCCCCTCAGCCATGTGAACATCCTGGGAACAAATTAGGGGCCTTTTGGTCCGGCTGAGCCAGGTGACTCCCTCTTCAATATGACCCTGCATCACGGGTTTTCCACGGGGAAGGTGCGACAGGGTAAGACCCTCTGGGGCAGCTCTTGGTTTTTGGTCCCCTCCAGGCAGGGCCAGAGAGAGAGAAGCCTGGACCCAAATTCAGTTGCAGCCCTCCCCTTGGGTGTCATGCCCAGCTCAGAGCCCCAGACTTGGAAGCACTCATCTTCCCTAACACCATAAAGGCCCCGAGGTCCCCTGCCTGCCCCTCAGGGTCAGCCACCAGATTCACAGAGGTGGGCTGTATGTCCTTTCTCAGAGCCATGACTAATGACTTAGCTTACTGCAGCTGAGCTAAGGAAAGTGGGACACATGATCCCCTCCCCCGTTTCTCAGCTCTTACCTTCGTGGGAGACCCATAGTAGGTCTCATCCCCCACCTGCCCTGCGAGAGATTGGGCGGGTGTGTCTAAGTCCCTTACAGCTCTGATGGTCTCTGTTGGACCTCCTCCTGGCCTCTGCTTCCAGCCCCTCCTAAGAAGCACACTACCCAGGATTATAGTCTTGTCCCCGCTTCACCCCATTCTGGCTGAGCCCTGGAGGGACTTCCTCTGTGTCCAGTCCCAAGAATAGAGCTCTGTACAGGACCTCCAAGTCACCCCTTTCGGAAAGAGAGCGTTTCTGACCATGGCCAAGGTCCCGCTTATCAGCAAAAGCAAGTCCACTGCCCCAGCCCCTGGGACAGCTGGAATGCCAGAGCCTCCCACCGGAAAGGGCAGCGCCCCCGGCTGGCAGCTCCCATGGTAGTCATGGGTGGGGTGTGGGAGGCAGCCGGGGTCTGAGAGCAGGTTGACCCCAGCCAGTGCTGTCTTACGGAGGGTGGGTGCCCTGGAGAGAGGCTGCAGACACCCTTCTGCCCGGGATGCCTCTGGACCTGAGCTGGCCCAGGGTGAGTCCATGGGAGGCCAGTTCTGCCATCCTGGCCCTAGGCTAGCTCAGAGGCCCCTGGGGCCCTGGAGCTGAAGTCCTGCTCATGGACAGACTTTGACATCCCAGCTAGACCAGTGCCCTACTCAATCACTGAGGGGCTGCAGTTAGCCCCTGGGTCCCCACTATGGTTTAATATCTCAAAATGTGTATGGGACATCACCTGTTGCAGAGCACATGCAGACCAGCTGAAGGTCATGGCACGCATCTTCCTCAGCCTTGGCCAGAAAGGGGTGAGGTCAGGTTGTTGACACCGGCAGGCTCGTGCAGAACCGGGGCTCGGCTTGGCACTGGGTGGCATCACAGCCATCCCTGGGATCCTTTGGATTCTTTGAGAATCGCTGATTCGGGGCAACACTTCCCTTTTCCAGATGAGAAGACTGAGACCCAGGGTCAGGGACAGGGGGAGATGGAGTGTGACCTGCCCCAGTCACCAGCAATTCATTAACAGAACCCGTCCTCAGACCCAGCCTCCCGGCCCTTTCCACTCCCTCGATAACCACACAGTCATCCCTCCACTCCCTTCATTTTTCCGACCATCCTCCATGAGTCAGGCACCATTCTAGGTCCCAAAGCCTCAGCTCTGTCCTTACGGTGTCTACATTTCAGAGGAAGTAGGTAGTCAGTAAAATGACTCATATGATCGCATATAAACATCATCTCACACTGATAGGGAGTGCCAGGAGACCATCAGACAGGAGGATATGGTGGAGCTCCTGGGTGGCTCAGTCGAGTAAGCATCTGACTTTTGATTTCAGCTCAGGTCATGATCTCAGGGTGGTGCCTTGAGTGTGCTTGACATTCTCTGTCTCCCTCTCCCCCGCTCCCCCGGCTGCCTACTCTCTGTCTCCCTCTAAAAATAAATAAATCTTTTTTAAACCAAACCCCCAAGAGAATGTGGTAGAGAGACAGGTGGGCAATCCTCCCGGGAGGGGCGGGGTTTGCCCTATGAGGTAAAAACCACGGAAGAGCCCGGGAAGGGGGAGGGACAGCAAATGCAAAGCCCCCAGGTGGGCCAGAGTTTGGCCTGTTTGAGGAACTGGAGCAGGAAGGGCTGTGGGCTGCGGGTGTCCCAAGCCTAGAGGCGGAAGCTTGGAAGGGCTGGGGCTTACAGGGCCATGGAGACCATGGTCAAAAGCTTGGGTTTTGCTCAAAGTGTAACGGAAGTCACTGGAAGGTTGTAAGCAGAGTCGTTATGTGATACGACTTAAGTTTTTACCAGATGGGTTGCTCAGTGGAGGTCACATGAAAGCTGGGAAGACCTATGAAGCTTCCAGTGTCTTGAGAGATAGGGTGGGTTGGCCCCAGGTGGAGACAGTGGATGTGGCGAGCGGGCATGGGATGAGGACGTGCATCCGGGCCCAGGGGCCAGACCTGATGTTGGACAGGATGGATGTGTTGGAGGAGAAGAGGGAGGGAGAGGGCTGTGGGCATCAGGGCAAGAGGATTGTCAAGGATGGTCGTCGATCTGAGCCACTGGGTGAAGGGTTAGCATTGTCTGAGACAGAGAAGAAAACATGCAAAGAGCACGGTAGAGAGATGAGATCCGAGACTTCTGGTTTAGACACACAGTGCATTTTGAGACGCTTGGTACAAGTCCCTTTGGGCCAGTTAGACGAGTCTGGAGCTCCAGGGAGAGGCCAGAGCTGAGAAACGCATTTGGGAGTTGACAGATGGAAATAATATTTAAAGTCTTGTGGCTAGATGAGATCAGCTGGGAAGAGGGGAGAACAGAGGAGAGAAGCCCGGGGCCAGCACGAAGCTTGCTCCCCTCCCCCACCACCTACAACACGGGGAGGGAGGCAGCAGGAAAGGGGGCCTGCCAGAGCCTGGAGAGCAACCTGGAGAGTAGCGTTTCAGGAGATAGGGAGCGTTATCTATCAGCTGCTGCTGGGAAATCAAGTCAGATGACCACAGGGAAACAACCAGTGCATTTGGCAGCCTGGCGGTGGGAGACACAAGGTGTGGAAACCCAGGGCCACGGTCCTCGGCTTGTTCCAGGAGCCAGAGAAGGTGGTAGGGGAGACTTTTCTCTCTGTGGAGCCAGAGGTGGAACGGAGGGACCAGAGAAAGGCGGGGGAGAGAACACACGACGTCGCAGCTCCCCGTGTCCACAGGCTTCTTCATAAACGCTTCACAAGCCCTCCTGCGGAGGCCCCTGAGTGGTTATCATTATGTCTGTTATGCAAATGAGGTCCAAGTTCCAGCTTTGGCTCAGGGCGCCCAGCCAGGCCGTGGGACCCCAAAGCCCCTCCTCGTCATGCAGTAGCCCCCCCAACCAACTCCCAGCTCTGCCTCTCTCTCCCCTTGCTGTGGCTTTCCACCTCCCCGTCCCTCCCTGTCCTTTGATCATTTCTGTCAGCTTCCAGCACTCTTGGCCTCTGCCTCCCCGCTTGGGGTAAACTCTGCTTTTTCTCTTTGATTCTGCAAGTCTGTCCTCAGCTGCATCCTCAGCTGGGCCCTGTATCCCATTCCCCACCCCCCACCCCCATCACACCCTCTGTCAAAGGTGGGGGATCAGCAAGAATTTCTGAGGGCCTTGGGGGAGCCTCGGTCTGTGAGATGGGAGTGTGTTCCTGCCTGCCTTCTCGGGTGCTGCTGGGGGGCGGAGGTCGGGAGAAGAGCCTGCAGGGTCTCAGGCCTGGCCAGACTGCCATCCCACCTGACTCTGGCCCTGAGGGTCCAGAGACAGGAGCTCATAGGCTGGAGATGCTCTTGGGGGCAACCAGGAGTGGGCAGCCCGAAGAGCCAGGCATCCTTCTCCCACTGGGTCAAGGTGGGCCTCAAAGTTCTTGAGAGAATGGTCCTCGTGAGAAGTGGTGGTCAGGAGTTCTAAATAAGGAGATGTAACCAGCAAATCCAGCTACCAGGCTGCCCCCTCTGCCCGCAGGCACTTTGGAGAAGAGCAGGGCTCGGGACCCCCAAGTCCCTTTTGGAACCGGATGATTTCCAGGGGAAAGTCTTGAGGCAAGGCCCAGAGCTGAGCAGGGTCAAGAGAAGCTCTACTAGGACCTACGGCCTGTGGTTGTCTCTGGCCAGCCTGGGGGCTCTCCTCCTCCCCCTGCCTCTGCCTCCCGATGGAGATGGAGGAGGATCTTGGGGATGTGCAGAGCTGCCTCCAGCTCGTACCGTCAGATTCGGGGACGCTGCCTGCCCCTGGCTGTGCTGTGACCTGACGCCCCACAGGAAGAGACGAGCAGAGGGGACCCCACACGCGGGCAGCAGGGGCCCACACTCCCTGAAGGCCCGACAGGGGGCTGCAGTAGCAATTAGCTCCTCACACAGCCCTGGGGTTATTTTTAAGCCTCGTTCTTCCCTGGTTTATTTTTAAGTAATCCTGGCACGTGGCTGGCCAGCTGCCCTTCCCAGGTGCCCGTGCCAATTTGGGCCAGGAAAGGAGCAAAGCAAGATACACCCCTCCTGGGGGATGGGGGTGGGGGGCGGGTGCCCACCGGGTGCCAGAGTTAACCAGCCCCTCACCGGAGGGCCAGGAAGTTCCTGCTGCTCTGAAAGCCTGGGTCCAGCCTGGGATGGGCAGGTGGGCTGGCAGTGGGAGACCCTGCCAGGAACTCCCACATCTCCATCTCGCCTCCAATGTACACACTGCGTGACCTTGACCAAGTGGCCTCACCTGCCTGCCCAGCCTCAGTGTCCTCAGGAGGGAGAAGGATAGCCATACCTTCCTCCCTAACATCAAACATTCAAAAGAGAGGGAGAGACACTGCAGGCCGGCCGCACAAGCAGGAGGGAATCCTGGGCTTAACTTCCCACTCAAACAAGTCCCCCCCCCCCCGCCATCCACTGTTCCACCAGATTCCCTGGAAGACCTGCCTTTCTCCCTGGGCGAGGAACTCCGGTCTGTGAGAGGCTCCTCAGCACCCTTCATCTGTTACCCACCTGCCCTGAGAGCAGCCTTCCACATTTTCAGCCTGGCCGAGCTCTAATCCAGGCTGTCCCGGGTGCAGGACAGCTGTCAGAATGCTGGTGGCCATTAAGAGGCTTCTGCTAGGCATGGCGGTGGAGAGGGCAGAGCCACCCCTCCCCTAATACTTCCCCTCCCACCCCCCACCCGCCCACCTCCTCCCTGGCAGCCTTCCAGAGAGCTCAGCTATGGAAAAGCACCGCCAAGGGTTAGCTCCAAAAGGCTTCCCTCAGCTACAGAGCAATAGTTAAGCCCAGAGAGGTATGACATATGGTAGAGGACCCTGAATGGCAGGCTGAAAGTTTGGGCTTCTTTCCCTAGAGGCAATGGGGAGTCACAGAAGGATTTTGAGCAGGGGAGTGATATTTTGAGCAGAGAGCAGAGTGGAGTGTAACCTGGAAGTTGGTGTGGGGAAAGTTAGGGGAAGCTCCGGGAAGATTAGTAACCACTGCCCAAGCCCAGACTGGAAAGGCTGAGGGCCTGGACCACAAGAGAACAGAGGGAAAGGACAGGACTAGGAAGGAGGAGTAGCTGGGGCCGGTGCGGAGGGGAAAAAGAGGAAGGGAAGCCAAGGTATTCAGTCTGGCTGACTGAGGCTTGAGAACATTGCCAGGAGTCGGGTAGTACAGAGCGCGCCAACACGGGGAATACAGGGGAGAATGGTGCCTTCAGGCTGGTGTCTGGTGTCTTGGTTCAGACCTGGTGTCTTGGTTCAGCCAGGTGGAGCGTGGGGTGGAGCTGGAGGTGAGTTCTTGGTGGCCTTCCCTGAGGGCCAGTATCAGAGCAGCACAGGCAAATTTCGGCCCACTCTTACAACTGGGGTGCATCAGGTGAAAATGCAATGGACAGCGGGGGCAAGTGTGGGGAGTATCCTGAAAGAAGTCAGAGGAAGACCGGCCATCAGGGCTGAGTATGGCCAGAATATGAAGGGCAGTAAGGATGCCAACATCCAAGACAACCATGTGTGGTTTTCCAGGTTGTGCACTGTCCCAACGAATCCTGCTGATGGGTTGGGAAGCTGAAATTCAGCCTGTTCACCAAGCTACTATGCCTTCCCAGAGGCTGCATCCACCCAAAGGGGCCCATTTTTTCTAATCTGTCCTAGGGTGCCATGGGGCCAGCACAGGCCTGCCCCATTGGGTCTGGTACTCAGGAAATTCTTGAGGTTTTCAGAGCAGAGGACAGTTTGAAAATACTGCTAAATGGGGCGTGGGGGGGGAGAGAGGAGGGAAGGTGAGCCTCCAGAAGCAAGGCCAGGAAGAAGAGTCCAGGGCTGGGGCAGAGTATAGTTAGGGGGTCAGCCTTGGGAAGAGGAGGGGTCTCTCCTCCTCTGAATTGGAGAAGAG
This sequence comes from Enhydra lutris kenyoni, assembly GCF_002288905.1. Taxonomy (NCBI): domain Eukaryota; kingdom Metazoa; phylum Chordata; class Mammalia; order Carnivora; family Mustelidae; genus Enhydra; species Enhydra lutris. The sequence continues at coordinate 2,154,346 of NW_019154119.1, read as the reverse complement.
GGAAGGGAGCAAAAAGAATCGAAGAAGCAGTATGGGGAGGGCCTCGCCTGGCCATGTTCTAGCTGTGTGACCTTTAGCAAGTCACTTAACCTCGCTGTGGCTCAGCTTCTGCATCTTTAAATGGGGATAATAATAGTACCTACCAAACAGGGTTGTTCAAGGATTAAAAGAGAAACATGTAGTTGCTCGTTTAGAGCCATGTGGCACGTAGTAAGCACTATATAAAAATCAGCTAGTATTGTTTTGAATTGGGAAGGAGGGAACAGTGACAGACATTTAATCATTTGAATAAAGTCAAGTGCAGAGAAAGCTAGCCTACCCAGACTCCACGTTGGGGTGGGATGGGGTGGGGAGGGAGGCAGAGCAGAACCATAAGCAGCAGCTGGGGAGACCGCCGGGGTCCTGGGGACTGCTCAGCTTGGAGCTCCGGGCACCATAGAGAGCACACTCAGGACACCAGTGCATAAACAGGCCACCTCTATAGGCCACAGGAGCCATGGAGTTATTCTCCTATTATACCCGATGCTGCGCTGTGAACAGTGGTGAGGATGGAGGGTTCAGAAGGTGGCAGAGTGGCAGAGATAATTGAAAAGGCTGGAAATCAGAGGTCAGAAGAGAGGTGGCAAGCCCAGGGTGAGTCAGGCAGTGGGAGGCAGGCCGGGGGCTGAGCGTCTGCTTCCGTGTCTCTGTGTGAAGGGCAGTGTCCCCAAGGATGGGGACAGCAGTTCGCTGTCTCCGATGAGGACAACAGGTTGAAAGGGAAGGGCCTGAGCCTTGGTCATTTCATTCCGCCTAAGGAGTATTTCCGACAGGGCGTAGGGTTCGGTGAAATGTGTTTCCATGGAGAGTGCTGGAATCTCAGCCCTCTGAGAAGAGTCTGTCTGTGTGGGGGAGGCGCTGGTCTGGGGGACTTCGTTAAATCCTTAATGACTTCACGGAACAGCAGGGCTCAGGGGCCGGGTCCTGTGAGGGGTTCCCTCTTTCCCTACTGAGGTGCAGACGCTCCTGCTTCCTTGTCTGCCCTGGAGCACATCTGGTTCTTGCATTCTCTGCCCCGGACAGCAGAGGGAATGGGGCCAAGAGGCTACTGTGGGGACCTGTGGGGTGCTGGAGCGAGCGTGTGTGCCATGTGTTTGCGGGTGCACACACACACACGCTTATGTGACTAGGGGTGGCAGGGACACCACATCTGCAGGCAGGCTCAGAGGAAGAGGAGGTCCCAGCAGCTGGCTCCAGGCTGAAGTCCGTGTTGCCTGGAGTCCCTCTGCTCCTGGGCACGGTGCCAACCTGCACCATCTGAGCTCCCGAGCCCTGGGGAGAATGCTGAGCCTAAGAAAAGCCTCCTTCACATCTCCTGGCATCTGTTCCCAAATTCCCTGCCAGCCCAGAGCTGTCTGGGCCACTAGCCATGACCAGAGAGGAGAGCATGCGAGCAGGTGGTGGAGACAGGGCCTACAGGGGCCACGCTCACTCCAAGGCCTCCCCACCAAACCCGACCTGGCCGACAAGCCTGGCTTCCTGCCTCTGCTGGGATTCCACTGGAGACACTGGGCAAGGTGGGCCGGCAGAGAGAGACCCACGTCCACACAAAAGCTACCACCTGGCAGAGAGTGGCGAGGGCAGAAAAAAGTACCATTCTTCCAGCAGGGGGACTGGGGAAGGTGGGCCCAAGGAGGCGGAGCTGTCCATGGGGGGGTGGGGGGAGTGGCGCAGGAGAGACGAGGGAGGGAATTCCAGGCAGCCATAGCATGAAGAAGGGTTCAGAGGTGGGGTGCGGGAAGGATGTGGGGAACCCTGGCCCGAGAAGGGACTGGAAGTGTTGGGGGAGGGAGAAGAGAGCAAGCCAGGCAGGGGGTAAGGTTGGCCAGTCTGTGTGCTGGACCAGGACACCCCAGACTGTGTTGTGTACATTTGGGGAACTAAGGAAGGCTTCTGAGTGGTGGGTGGCAGCTCAGAGCTGTGCTTAAAAAAGTAAAAACATTAATAACAGCTCCTACTTCCTGAGACTCTCCGTGCACCAGGCCTTGTACGAGGCACTTTCCACACTGTATCTCTCAATCCCAGGCCACCCAGCTACCGACCAAGAGAGGGGAGCCGTGTGAGTGGTGGGAGAGGCAGCAGGCCTGGAATCAGGACACCTGGCTCTCGGGGCCGGCTCAGGGGCTCTAAGCTTGGGAGAGACCCCCACTTTCCCAGGCTTCACTGTCCCCAGCTGTTGAGTGCAGACCACCCCTGCCCAGTGGGCCACACAGGAATGTTCCTCAACACTAGAGAGTGCTGTGCCAAGTGGGTTTCCTGAAACCCACCTTGAAGGGCACACACCCTGTTCAGGGATTGGGAGCTGAGCCCTTCCGTGAGTAGCAGCTGGAGCTTAGCAAAGGCCCAGGGCCCCTTTGGGCCAGTGCGAGTAAAAGGGAACAGGGGTGCTTAGCCAGTGTGAAGGCCAGGAATCAGAAGCCCATGTCTCTCCCTCCCCCTCTCTCGGGCGACACCAGCCCTGTCTCTGCTGTGCCCAGTCACTCTGGCTTCTCTTCCCCTGCAACTCTGACTCGTGTGTGACTTTGACTTACAGTGGTCCCACCTAGGACCCAACTCTTTATAACCCTGTGGCTCAGCCCCCCCAAAACTGCCCAAACCCTCAGCCTGGCACCCCAGTCCCTAAGAGAGGTGACTGATTGGCTCAGCCCAGCTGAGAGCTTCGGTTGTGATGGATCAGGGGCGACCACGAGTCCAACCCACTGCAGTCTAGGCCAAGGTCACGTGGTAGAAAGGGGCTGCCTAGGTTCTTGACTAAGGTTGTTACGGGAAAGGGGCAGGCACTCCGGCCACGTCCACCAAAGACAGCCTCCCTCGGGGCCCTGTCCCCTTGCCCTCCAGCTGCCCCATCCTCATATCCTGCCCTGTCTAGCTCAGGGCCATCCTGAAGCATCCTAAGAGTCTACAAAGAGAACTCCAGAAGGCTGCTCCCTGGGACAGAAAGGACCAGCCTTTGGAGGGACACCACTTCCCTCCTCACATGGTTTGAACAACCACTGTCCTGCCCTGAAGAGCTTAAGTGACCTTAACATGACGGCCCACTGGACACCTTTTCCACGCTCTCCCAACAGCGCACGGTCCCAGGGACATCTGCCAGGGCCTGGACTCTGAAGGCCAAAAGATCTATGCTGAAGCCCAGCTTTGCCAACTCTGGGCATGTCCTCTTTAGCCTCCCTGAGGCTCGGTTTCCTCACCCAAATGGAGCTAATAATGCCTACTATGAAGGTCATGCATGACGAGACTGGAGATAGTTAATGCAAGGGCACTGGGGTACTTGACACTGTTGCCCTTAGCAGTAGGGGCACTAAGGGCAGACAAAGCAAGGGCTCCCTTGCTCTCCCCCCTCATCCTCTCCCTGCTCCCACCTGCCACCCCACAGCCAGTGGCACAGAGCGGGGGGCCAGGAGGCAAGTCTCCCCCCAGGGGCCCTGACCGCCTCATAGAAACCCGGTCCAGGGTCCAGCAACCCCCAGGCCAGCCAGCCCCCTCCCGGCTTTCTGTTGCAAACAGCCTTGACTAACCGAAGCTCTGCTCACAGAGGCGTCACTCTGCGTTAAGAGGTGGGTAAACACGCCAGGCGGCATCTGCCCGGAGAGGCAAGTGAGTGGCAGAGATGGATGCCACGCACAGAACTGATAGAAGGGATGCTCTTGGGCCAGAGCCGGAGGAATTCTCCTCAGAAGGCTCCAAGGAGGGAGAAGGTGGGGGGTGGGGGGTGGACACAGAAGCCAGCTTCACATCGGCATAGGGGAGGCGGTGAATGCTGAAGAAGGAAGGTCTTCACAATAATTCTGTAAATCTAGAATTGTTCTAAAATTAAAAGTTTACTTAAATAAAATAGTAAATGGTAGAAGCAGGAGGAGGAGGAGGAGGAGAAGGGAAAGAAGACAGAAGTAGAGGAGGAGGAGGAGGAGGAGGAGGAAGAGGAAGGGGACTGAAAAGAGAGTATGGCCTCTGACAGAAAACTTGGCCCCGTTTCTAGGGACAAGGAGGGCCAAGTGGTCCAGGCACCAGCCAGGTGTCCACACCATCCCACCCCACCTCCCCGCGAACAATACTCCCAGGTATCCAGAAACATCTCTGGAGGCCTTAGGGAACAGAACGTGCCACACTCCCAGCCACAGAAGCGTTGGCAAGACTGCTATGCCTTCCAACTCCCTTCTGGTTTCTGGGAGCCCACGGTCCCCCTGTCACAGAATGGTGCCTCTGGCGTATCCTGGGGAAAGTCTTTACTTAAGGGATGGTCTTCTCCCAGCTGCCCCTGGCTTGCTTCTCTTCCCAAAGGGTAAGACCGAGCCATCATCATCATCCCCACGTCCTCTCCTGGCGTGTAGCGGATTGCCTGGTGCAAGGAGGAGGTGCGTAAGAAGTATTTGCTCTATTGATTAATTCAGACGAGCTAAGAGGGAATGAAGCCATCTTCACCTCGCTGATTTTCCAGCTGATATTCTGGAGACCAGCCCGCTGCTGCAGCCTTCCTGGGTCCCCTGCTGCCCACTCAGCCTCCTCAGAGGCTGTGGCCCCTCTTCCAGGGCTGGCTCGGAACACCCCACTACCTCCTGCCCTCTGGCTCCAGCCTGGTGGGTGCCTTCTGGGGCACGCTGAGCTCAGGCTTCTTGGGAGAAGGGTCCAGATGGGAAGGAGGAGGAATGGGAACTGGAGAGGGCACTGGCTTGGACCCCAGTCCAGAAGGCCTGGAGGCACCGAGACATGGAAGGAAGAGAGCAGGAAGGCCTGGCTCTGCCATATAGCAGTGTGGCCTTGTCCCAGTCACCCAGCCACCCGGCTCGGTCTCCTCAGCTGGAAAACCCAGGCACCTGCCTTCCAGAATGCAGCACCGAATCAACTAACATTGGTTAGGCTGTGCAAGGCCATAGGCCTGAACGGGTACCCAGACTTGGCCACTCACCAGCTGTATGGTCTTAAATGAAGTTTTGCGAACTTTCTGTGCCTCCGTTTTCTCACCTGTAAAATGGAGGCAATACCGCTCTCAGTATGTTTTTGTGAAGATTAAATTAAATGATAAGCAGGAAGCCCTCGATATGGTGCCTGGCACACGAATGCTCAATAAATGTGGGCTTTGTTCTTTGTTATTTGCTACTGTGACTGCCACCACTAGCCATCACTACCGGCCCCACCGCCCGTATCCCTCCGCTGCTGTCCACCGGCCACTGAGCTCCCAAGAAGGACAAGACACCACCGCTGTCTTCAGGGTCCAGAGGGAGGCTGAGAGGACAACATGAGGAAAGGAGGAAGGGGAGGAGAGAAAAAGGAAAAGACAAGGAAGAAAAAAATAGGCGGCCAACACAGCAAATGAAGCAAAGACACGAGGCCTTGGGGACTCATCTCCAGGGCTAGATGAGGGTACAGTTAGGGGTCCCCCAGGGCTCGGCAATCAGTAAGGGGAACCTGGGGACCAAAAAGTCTCCCTGAACGCCCTGGCCCATCTTGGCCCTGGGGACACCCAGACAGAACACGTGGCTGTCTCCTCCCTGACTCCATGTGGCCTCCTGCACCAGGAGGCTGGGTGTGGGTGGAGGGCACAACTTGGTACCCAAACAGATGACCCCGGCTGTCCCACTGCCTCAACTGGGGGGCATTATTCAGAGCACTGCTGAGTTCCACCCCCTCCCAGGACCAGTGCAAGGGTCCTCACCCAATCCCCAGCATCTGCCCGGGGCCAGCTGAGACAGCTCTACAGACATGTGGGGTCCCAGCAGCTGTGCGTCTGCTGTGTGCCCAAAGGCTCAGGGCCATCGTTCTGGGGACCCAGCAGTGCTTTCTCCACTGTTCATGGGGCAGGGTACATGGCCCCTCCAGAGGTCCAGAATCCTAGAATATCACAGGGCCTCAAGAGTATCTCCAGCCTCCTTCGTTTCCCATAGAAGGGCCTCCAGGCCCAGAAAAAGGCAGTGACACAGCTAGAACCAGAGCCCAGGTCTTCTGACTCTCATTCTCATAGAATGGTCTAGGGACAGACAGCCTGGGGCAGTGGAAAGAAAACTACCTTTGAACAGAAAATATTCTTACTCTAGAATTTAGAGCATTACACGTATTAAGAACTCAAAAAGTCTGCTGGTTGAATGGATGAATGTTTGAGGCATGGTGAATGATGCATGAAGGGCTCCAGGAGGACTGATGAGTTCAGGTGGGTAGGATCAGGGAAGGCTTTACTGAGGGGGTGACTTTTGAGATGGGCTTTGATGGAAGAGTAGAAGCCCATCAGGAAGGAGAAGAGCATGAGTAGTGTCTACCAATGCAGAAATGCAGCTGTGACCTCCAAAAGACTGTGGACACCAATTCTGCATGCAAGTTTGGGCCCAGACCCTGCTCAAAACTCACCTCTCTCTTCCAGGCCTCTGCATGATGCATGGGACAAGGGGAGCTAGCAATTTAATAAATCCTAAAATTCAACTAGGTCAGAGAAGAAATAACCTAATCGAACATTCCATTTGCTAGGTATGAAAACTGAGGCTCAGAATGCTGGCACGCCTTCACGAAGGCCCTACAGCAGACTCAGGAAAACTAGGGCCCGTAATCTAAAATTTGGCCCACCACCTGTTTTATAGATAAAGTTTTATTGGAATACAGCCACACCCATTCATTTACATATTGTCTTTGGCTGCTGCCTCGATATCATGGCAAAGCTGAGTCGTTGCAAGAGGCCATATGGATGGACTAGGAAATCTAAAATATTTACTATCTATAAATATTTACAGAAAAAGTTTGCCAACTCCTGTCCTATAGCAAGGTAGTGGCAAGAGCTGGGATGGGAGCCAGGCCTCTGACTCCTGGTTCGGTGCTCTTTAATTCTGGGCACGCTTGCCCCTCGGGGCCCATGCTGTCCCCCTGTCTCGCTGCCTGCAGGCTGAGATTTCAGGCACCCAGGCTCTGGACAGGCTCAACTCCAGGACACATGGTATGGCCAACAGGGAACACCTGGGCTGGCCACAGTTACTCCCATGACACAGAAGGGTTTCTTGTTGGAAGCAGTTCAGCCCCTCTGGGGGGAGTCCGACAAGGAGATGCCAGCATGGACCTGCTTCTCCTCCATGGGCAAAACAGAAAGAGCCAGAGAGTGTGAAGTGTAGGACTCGCGCCAGCCAGATGCCCGAGTTAGAGACACAGCCTTTCAAGAAGCACACAGAGGACTGGCGTGTCCAGCCATCTGTTGAGATGGCCAAGTCCACTGTAAATTGCACCGTAGAATTACTTTCTCTGTGCCAGACTGTCCCTGGTGGATTCGTTTAATTAAAACCCCACCAGATCCAATCTGTTAGAAGTTCTGAGTTCACACATGTCCTGGCCAATTGGTCAGAAGGATGCAGACAGGCCACAGGCCCAGGCCACCGCCACCTGGTACAGCAACTGGCCTATGATAGAGCCCAGAAGCCCCAGGTCAGCGCACTTCCGAGGACAAGCGGGGGTTGCTGTCCTGCTGTGTGACCCTGCCCCTTGAGGGCCTCAGGCTCTCTTCCTCCTCCCTGTCTCCACACCCTTCTCCTCTCCGGCTCATTGGCTCATTGGCGATGCCTCCCCTCCTGAACTGACTCATTCAACAGGGAGTCATTAAAGGCCAGAAATACCAGCCAAGCACTCTGTGGGGTGTGGGGAAAAGGGTAGTAACAAAAGAGACAAAAATCCCTGCCCTGAAGGAGCTCCCAGTTGAAGTCCACAAAGGCAAGAACATCCCGCACACTGTGTATCTACTCTTTCCTCCCTCCCCTCTTCCTTCCCTCCCCTCCCCTCTCCCCTCCTTAACTCAGTTGAGGCCTGAGCACTTGACAATGGGACAGACGCTTCTTTGGCATGTCCCTCCCCTACTCAGGAGCTCTCAACAGCTCCTCAGCTCCTCGCTGCCGCATCAACTTAGGATTTGAACTCTAGCACCTACTGCTCAAAGCCCCTCGCAACTTAGCCCTTGCTCTCCTTACCGACCTACACTGCTCAAGTGAACTTCTCTGTTCCAAGAAATTCAGGGGTTTAGCCAAATTCATCACTCTCTACTGATAAAAGTGATAGATTTTTGTAGAAATTATACAATATATAAGCACAAATTAAAATGAATCACGATCCCATGATTCAAAGATAAACTCTCTGAGCCTTTTAGTATGTTTCTCTCCAGCTTCTCTTCCTCCGTGTGTGTAGATGCATTTGCTACATTTATCTGTTTAGCAGGACATTCCGTTATATGTACAGTGTTGGATCCTGCCATTCTTCCTGAACATTCTATGGTGGTTTTCTGTGTAATTACGACACTCCTGAAGAGTATATTTAGTGGCTGGACAATATTCCGCCACATAAATATACCTTAATATGTTTAGCCAAACCTTATTGGTGAACATTCGGACTGTTTACAATTTGTCACAGTGACAATGCGGCTATAAACATCCTTGTTCAGAAATCTTTGTTCTCATCTCTGGTTCTTTTCCCAGCCGAGATTCCTCGAAGTGGCACTGCAGGGTCACGGGGCAGACACATTGCTAAGGTTCTTGATGCGTATCATCTCAGGAAGCTGCCTTCCCTGAGAATCTATACCCGCGCCCCCCCCCACCCCACCCCCCCACCCCCGCTTTGTGCAAATGGCCACTAGCCTGAGACGGGTGTATTTTCTCCACCCCTACTGGGTCACGTGTCTTCTCACACTGTGTCTTTGCTTCAGCAGCTCCCCTCTGTCAAAACCCTGCATTTCCCATCCCTCTTTCAGAGCTCAGGGCAAAGGCCACCTCCTCCAGAAAGCCCCTCTAGATAGCCCAGCCCAAGTTCTCCACCTCTAGCCCTCCTTCAGCCCCTGTCTTAAATTCTTCCTAAGAGAATTCCCACTGAGGCCATGCATTTGAACAATGTGTGTGATGCTAATAGCCTCTTCTCTGGACAGGACATTGACGTTTCCAAGGTGCTTCCACTGAGATGTTTCATCTGATTCACTTCACATACAAAGCGTTTTGAGGTCAAGGATCAGGGTTTGATCACCTGGGTCTGCTTACCCTGACCCCATAGCCCACCTCATGTCTAGGCCAACCTCAAGCTAGCCCCTGACTTCATGGTGTTTGACAACAGCCTTCACTATTCCTTGGTCCACCAGAACAGATTTTAGGATGTTCCCCTCTGCAGTGAGGACTGACTGGGACGGAAGGCCCTGGATGCCAGTCCTGGCTCTGTTAGTGATGCGATGTCCTGGTCCCTGTCCCTCTCGGGGCCTCAGTCTACTCATCCATAAAATGAGTGGGTTGAACTACGTAGTCTTGCGCCCTCCAGTGCTGATCGGCCCTGCAGCCCCAAGCACCCAGAGCAGCTCTGGGGTGCCTCCGAGGGCCCCCATGCAAAGCCAGCCTCTGGGATAGGCTAGAGGGAGCTGGCCGGGGAGGCAGGCCTGGCTCCAGGCCAGGCTGTGTCTGCAAACACTGACCTTGGCTGCCGCAGGGATTTTCCATGACACCAGCACCCTCCCCCTTAGCTCCCCCTAATCCCACGTGGGCCTGGGGAGGGTGGGGGATGGGAGTGGTAGGGGCTATTGTACGCCAGGGGACCCTGAATCATAGCAGTGAGGTCCATGTGGATGGGGTAGAGCTAAAAGGGAGAGAGGAGAGAGCAGTGGGCCTCCACGGGCCAAACATGGTTGGGAAAGCAGGGGTAGGGAGAGCACCTGCCAGTGGAGAATGGGGAGAAGAGCCGAAAGAGGAGCTGGGAAGATGGGAAAGAGGCCTTGGAAAGGGGGCAGGATGGAGGGAGGGAGGGTTCTGGGCTGCCAAGCTGTCCTTCCTGGGAGCGCTAGCATGGAGGGGACAAACTCCAGACCCAGTTGTGCACACTGGTCCCTCCCCCCAACCCAGGTCTGTGAGGCCCTGGTGGTTTCTCAGGCCTTACTCAGGCCTTGGCCAGGTCTAGGGCAGGGGGATTCCTTCTGGTGCCCTGAAGCTGACCTCACTTTGCAGGGGCCTGAGGCCACAAGAAGGACAGGAGGTGTGAGTCACTAAAGGCCTTCCTGCCAAGGCCACCTCCCCCCCCCACCGCCCCGCTGGGTGTCTAAGGGGAGGCTCCTCTCCCGAACTCTGTACCCCAGACTTCAAAGCCTTCTGAACGGCATTTTCCGGCAGTGGATCCCATGAGGCCTTGCACTGGACGCTGAGGGGACTTGCCGGCCCCCTGGGAGCTCAGAGCCCTGCAGACTTTCTCTTTAGACCTGAGAACAAAAAGGCGGGTGCTGAGGCCAGGCGGGGGGAGCAGAGTCTCCAGCACTAGGAAAGACCCCGGAGGGTTCTGGGAATGGTGTTGTCAGAGCTGGACCATGAGGTTGGAGGAGAAGGCCTGCTTCTCCTCCCCTTCTCCCCCAAGCCTGGCAGCCTCCTCCCTTCTTCCAAGGGCCTGGGCGATCCTGCCAGCTTCCTTCCGCCTCATCTCCTTTAACACACCAATTAGACTCCCCTGGAGCCTCCTGTCCCACTTCCTGGCTCCACACTGAAGCCATCTCCAGACCAAGGGGGCGGCGGCTCCCTGTCTGCCTCAGGCCCCTGAGGAGGCGGGGTGCTCAGTGGGCCTTTCTGAGGGAACCCAGGGGCTCAGTCCTGAATGCCTTCTGCAGGCCCCGCAGGAGAGCCCAGCTACCCTCTGGGGGCACCTGTGTCTTGCAGCTGGTCCCCTGGAGCTGCCTGTGTCTTCCTCAAACCAACCCTCCCACTTCTCTCCGGCTGCCCCACCAGGCCCAGGCAGCTCCAAGGGCAGACCCCCTCCCCGTGTTCACCTTTGCACAAGCCCGGCTTGGCCCCGAGTTCACAGTCTTTGGGTGCCTCGGGCCACAGGTCTGATCCATCTTCCCTCAGGGCAAACATTAGCCTGGCTGGTGCCCGTATTTACATTAGATAACTAGGTCTACGGGGAACCAGGAAACGGGATGCAGCCAAGCATTGCCAAGGACTGTGTGTTTCTAATCTACAGAAGGGGTGGGCCGGTCAGAGATGGGACATCTGAGACTCTGAAAGTCAGAGACCTAGAGAGAAGACCTTAGAGATCTTGATGCTACAGACAAGCGGTTCCCAAACCGTGTTCTAGGAACACGTGTCCAGCTACATGCACTGTAAAGAAAGCGCTCAAAGGTCAAATAAGTGGGAAACCTTAGCCCATTCCCCCAACTCTGACCCACCTCGTGCCTTAGCCCGAGTGTGGCTCTGATAGAGTCAACACTTAAATCCAATGAAGACAAATCTCTTAAATTCAGCGTTCCTCCCATTTAATTTGAACCCAGCAACCCTCCTCTCGTCCAACAGTTAGGAGCAGTCCATGGAACCGGTGTTCCAGGAAATCAACTTTGGGAAACACAAATCAGACTGTGGGTGCCGAAAGGAACTTTAAAGACCATCTCATCTTGATGTTCCCCCAAAATATTCATACTCATAATTAATATTCATGGATGCTAATGCCCTAAGCATCCTAAGTCTGCCAACACCTCAAATGCCCACAGCAACTCTGTGAGGTCTGTGGGTCATGGTTCCCAGCTTACAAAGAGGAGACCAAGGCCCTAGAAGATGAGCTACTCGCCTGCTGTGTGGTCACGTGCATCCCTAAACTGCCGAGATCCCCTGAAGAAAATAGAAATAATCTATTTTCAGTACTTTAAAAGCATAAGGGTAACTTAATTCAGTCTCCAGATTCAGTTAGCCCATGCTAATCAAAAGTTCTGATTGGCAGGGCTGCTCTTAATTCATTTTCATGGGGAAAGAATGAATTCTTGCTTTCACAATTATCTATCCAGTGCCTGTTCTGTTCTATGCAGCAGCTACGTGGCACTGATCAACACCTCGTTCTTCATAAATAACGTCTCTCAAAATGTAGATTCTACAAATGGGTGGGTTAATAGAAAGAAATCACAGAAGGGCATCCACAGCAGAGAAAACAATGGGAACCTTTTATCTTTGCCCTATCCTGCATGTCACAGAGGAGGGAGATTGAGGCCCAGGGAGGGTAAAGGACTTGCTCAAGACACAAAACTGGTTATGGCCAGGGTCAGGTCAGATGCCCAGATCTCCTGCCTCCGTAGCCCTGTGCTTTTTTTCTCTGCCCAAGGCTGTGGCCAGAGTTCTAGCTTTGTAGCCGACTAGGCCAGGGGTAAGAGGTCAGGCACTCAGACTAGGGGGTACGGGAAGTCAGTGGGGAATGGCCAGCTGAACCCAGTCCAGCAAAGGCCATCACCAAGGATTCAGGCTAGCTATTTGTGCTTTGACTAGAAGGAAATTGGCCACCGAGAGAGAAAAATCCATTAAGGGGCAGGGGCTGGGCCCCTAACCCTCTGCATCTCCCCAGAAGACAGCTTTGGCCAGTTTCTGAGCTCCTTGGTGATATCAGGAGGAAAACAGAGAAACTATGGCCCAGAGCTTCCTGCCCACCTCTCATTTTCCTGTTGCCCCAAATATCCATAATTCGTATTTATGTCTGACCACATAATTAATTAATACGACTAACCACCTGTCTTCCCCAGGTGAATTCTATGCCTCCGGCCAGGTTCCAGAACCATCTCTTAGCTGAGTTGCTTGCAAGTAGGTGCTGCTCGGCCCTTGTTGAATGAACAAGTCAACCTTGGTCACACTGAGCCACAGGGCAGAGGACAGAGCTTTGGGTTTGGAACCGAGGACCCTCGGGTATAGTCTCACTCTGCCATTCACTGGGTGTGTGACCTGGAGCAGCTCACTTTCCCTCTCTGGGCCTCTATGTCCTCATCTATACAACAGAAGGAGTGGGTCATAGGATCACGAAGCACTTTCCTGGCTCTAAGATCCCATATATCTGAGGATTCAGGGAGGGTGGCTGGGGGATGAGGGAAAAGGGACAGCCCAGGCCAGAGCTCTGAGAGGCAGTGGCTAGAGTCTTGTGGTTGGGCCATGAGTTCTGGCTGGTCAGTCCATCAGGTCCTGGGAGGGAGGGTTCTCAGGAACTCAGCCCCAGAACAGGGTGACACACAAGGACAGACAGAGCTCCTCGCCCAAAGCCTCACAGAGCTGGACAGCAAGGAGAAGGTGGAGACCACCTTTGACCCCTCTCTCGTAAACCCACGCCCAATGTGGGCAAGGCCCAGGCAGGCGGCGGGTCTGCTGGCAGGCAGATAGGCCTTGCCAAACTCCCAGTTACTTCCCAGAAGTTCCTTGGCCCCCTGGGACTGGCTTTACCCCAGCTGGCACCCCTCCCAGCTGGGCGCCCACGTCAGCAGGTCCTCACAGCTCCCTTGCCCTTTCACCCAGTGACAAGGGAACAGCTGAAGGGACGAGAGCGCACTGACGCTGGGCCAGGTACTTGCAGACGCATCTGGTCTCCCGGGCACCGCACTCCTGTTGCTGCTGTGTCACTTCCGGCTCGGGGCAGTGCCCAAGGATGAGGCTCCAAGGGGAGGGCTCTCCTCTCGGGGCCTCAGTTTCCCATCCTGGTCACCCTTCCTGCGTGATGGATGGGCTCTGAGGCTCCAGAATGAGTGATGAGTCAGAAAGTCTTAGAGGCCTTGGCCAACTCACAAGGCCTCTCCAGCCTTTTTCAGCTATAAAACAGAGATAGTCATAATAATGGCCTTGTGGAAGTTTTTCAGCATTAAAGTTTAAAATGTATCTGAAGGATAAGACCTTAAGCCTCAATCTGTGGTAGGGAGGGAGGATGGGCCTGGGGTGGGGGAGCCTCTGACCTCAAGGGTGAGGCACATCCAGCCTGGGGCCACCCTGGACAGGACAGCAGGTAGAGCTGTCGGATCGAACTCCGGCTGGATAAGACCCTTTGGGTAAGCCTGGCTGTGCTACTGCTTTGAACACCACCAGGGGGCAGGCAGGGGAAGGAGGAGGTGTCTCTTCCAGCTGGGAGCTGGGGAAAACACAGGGGCACTCAGGATGGGAGCCAGCAGAGGCAGGGAGGTCTCCGTGTGCAGACAGGCCCAGGGGAAGAAGGTGGCCTCATGTCTGCTGGGACAGGGGCAGCGCTCAGTCCAGGTCCCCTCTGCAGCTGGGGGACCTTGTGGTTAGCTGGCAGCTGTGGTGCACCAGGCCTGCAGACGCTGGGTTTCCCTAAAGGACGGCAGCTCCAAGAGAAGTCAGAGACTACCTCAGAGGGCGAGGTGGTGGTGACGGCGAGAGGGGGTCCTTCTCCTCTGTGTCACTGACCCCACAGAGGCAACCCTACCCCCAGACCACACTCTCAGGTGGCCTTTTCCTATGAAATCCCGTCACCACTGCTTCAACACAAACCCCGCAGTTTCTGAAATACCTGCCGCTCCGGTCTCCCCTTGCCCCCCTCCAACGGCGCTGTTGCCAGGCACCCAGGCTGGGTATAACAGCAGTACCTCAAACCACTCCCTGTCCCCCGGAGTGCAGACAAGGCAAAAGAGGTCCAGAGAGGGAAATGGATTTGGCCAAGTTCACACAGGCAGTATGGGGTTAAGCCAGGGCTGGGCCTGAGCTACCCAGTCCCCATCGGGACCCATCCACAGTGCTGCACCCTCCCCCACACCCAGGGCAGTGCCGGCCCCAGGGGACAGGAAAGGACAGAATGAGAAGCAGCTCTGGCTCAGGGCCTGCCCAGCTGTCGAGGTGAGTTGTGGTCTGGCTGCCGTGGCCGGGCTGGCGGGCACAATCTGTTCTCACCCTGCTGGGACGTAGACAGGCCAGGCATGGCAGCTCAATGGCTCAGCTCTCCAGGCCCCTGGCACAGAATGACACAGTCAACCAGCTCGGTGGCCTGGTAGGGAGCAGGGGAGCCCATTCTAAGTACAAACCACAGCCTCACACACTCCAGGCAGCTATCCCCAGGTCTCCCTGAGGTTGAGGATTCAAATGGCCTTGGGCTGTTAGAGATGTCAACTTGACCAGAACGGAGCTGCCCCCCAGCCTGGAAAAGAAAGGGAAATCTGCCACTTCATTCATTGCTAATCATCGTGAGCCATTACTGAGCATTTGATATGTACCAGACTCCAGGCTTAGTGCATTATACACATTATCTCATTTATTTCTCCCGAAAAGCCCTGGGAGGCAGGTTCTACTTATTAGCCCCATTTTACACATGTGGAAACTAAGGCTCACAGAGGTTTTTAAAAAACAAAACAAAACCAAAAATAGTCCATGGCAGAGTCAGGAGTTGAATTCAGATCAGACATCAAAGCACAGGGTATCCTACCTTGCTATCCACATATTTTGGGCATACTCCATGGGCGTGGCGGGCAATGGGAGGGGAAGCTTGCGAGAAGCATGACAAGGTACAGCCGTGCCCACCCTGCCACCCCAAGCCAGTGTTTAGTTGGGGGACATATGTAGTTGGGGGACCTAAGGGACAGAGCAGGGACGGTGGTAATATTGGCCCTGGGGTTCAAAGCTGAACATTCTCAGTGCCACTCAAAGCAGAGAAGATCCCTTCCAGTGATGAATCCTGGACAGCTGCATGGAAAAAGCATTTGGTTACATTTTTTATAAGGCTTCGAGAGGAGGAAGAATTGGAAATCCTGCCAACCAGGATTATTTTATTATAATAATCCTATTAATAAAAGTAATAAATATCTTAACAGCCCAGTGAAAAAAGCAAGTCCAGGACCAGCAGACCTTATTTTACAAATGAGGAAACATGCTCAGAGAGGCTGAGTAATTAGCCCCAGGTCACACAGCTACTAATGACAGGGCCAGAACTTGTGCCTAGGGCTTCTGAGTTCCCATCTAGTGTCTTTCCCCTCCAGGTCTCCAGACACAACTCCTGACTTAAGGCCATTTGATGGTTGGCTCAGAGAGAGGCTTTGTTTCTGCCTGGCTCCGGGCTCAGTGAGGGCTTTGGGCAGTGAGGAGGAGACAGGGGGTTGTTTTGTCTGGCTGGTGACAGTACCACCTGGAAGGACAGGCAAGGCCCCTGCTTTAACAAGGGCAATGTCACCTCTCCATGAGGACAGACCCTACTTCAGGGCCAGGCCCAGAGGATGAACCCAGGGCTCCAGACTGGGGGCTGATGAGGACCCTGGAGCATCATTAATCCAGCTAGTAGAGAGGCAATGTCCCCTTTGACCCCCAACATGGGTCGACCAGATGCCTCATGGAGACTGGAAGGCCCCAGTTGCCAGCTACCCCTCATAAGCTTTGGCTGGAAGCAGGGAAGTGATTAAGGAGCCATCCATGCTTCAGTTTCCCTCCCTCCACACTGAATCACAGGATATCCTACCTGCATCCTCTACAGTCAAGGAAACTGAGGCCCTGAGAGGACAAGGAACAGGTCAAAAGCCCACAGACACTGAACTAGAACCCACGTTTCCCAAATGACCTGCCGGCACCCTTCACACTCTCCCTGCTGCCTCCCTCAGCTCTATGTGTCATCTCCTTCTCTAGATTTAGAAAAGCTAGATCTTTGAAGCCAAACAGACTCTAGTTCAAAAATGGGCTGCTCTACTTCCAAAGGCTGTGACCTTGGAAAAGTCACTTAACCCTGCCTGTTTCCTCCTTCCTTCCTACCTACCCTACGAGTAAACCAAGAGCATACCAGGTCAAGGATGCCACCTAAGTGTGTGCTGTCTTCTCTCCTGCTGGAAGGAGAGGACCGAATCTGCAAAGCAGGGGATGTGGAGGGCAGAGATAGGGGGAGTGGGGGAGGGCAGGCTTTCTGGAAGAGCAGCTCCGCAGCGCAGTGCTTTCTCTCCTCTTCCCTTACCCTCCCCCAGGCTATGGCCACGCGGCGCCCAGCACCGATGGCGGCAAGGTGTTCTGCATGTTCTACGCACTGCTGGGCATCCCGCTCACGCTCGTCATGTTCCAGAGCCTGGGCGAGCGCATCAACACCTTCGTGAAGTACCTGCTGCACCGCGCCAAGAGGGGGCTGGGCATGCGGCGCGCCGACGTGTCCATGGCCAACATGGTGCTCATCGGCTTCTTCTCGTGCATCAGCACGCTGTGCATCGGCGCCGCCGCCTTCTCCTACTACGAGCACTGGACCTTCTTCCAGGCCTACTACTACTGCTTCATCACGCTCACCACCATCGGCTTCGGCGACTACGTGGCGCTGCAGAAGGACCAGGCGCTGCAGACGCAGCCGCAGTACGTGGCCTTCAGCTTCGTGTACATCCTCACGGGCCTCACGGTCATCGGCGCCTTCCTCAACCTCGTGGTGCTGCGCTTCATGACCATGAACGCCGAGGACGAGAAGCGCGACGCCGAGCACCGCGCGCTGCTCACGCGCAACGGGCAGGCGGGCGGGGGCGGCGGGGGCGGCGGGGGCGGGGGCGCGGGCGGCAGCGCGCACACTACGGACACCGCCTCATCCACGGCCGCGGCCGGCGGCGGCAGCGGCGGCGGCTTCCGCAACGTGTACGCCGAGGTGCTGCACTTCCAGTCCATGTGCTCGTGCCTCTGGTACAAGAGCCGTGAGAAGCTGCAGTACTCCATCCCCATGATCATCCCGCGGGACCTCTCCACGTCTGACACGTGCGTCGAGCAGAGCCACTCGTCGCCCGGAGGGGGCGGCCGCTACAGCGACACGCCCTCACACCGCTGCCTGTGCAGCGGGGCGCAGCGCTCGGCCATCAGCTCCGTGTCCACGGGCCTGCACAGCCTGTCCACCTTCCGCGGCCTCATGAAGCGCAGGAGCTCCGTGTGAACGCCCCCGCGGGGGCCTGGAGCACCTGGGAGTGGCGGGGGGCGGGGGTCGAGGAGCAACCGGGGTCCGGGAGGAGGCCCCATGGGGTTCCCCCCACCCCCCCCCCCCCCCCCCCCCCCCCCCCCCCCCCCGGCATCCCCATCTCCAACTGTGCCTGCTCGCGCACCAGCTGGCAGGAGCCCGGGCTCTGAGGATGTCTCGGGACATCCGCGCCCCGCAAATTCCAAGAAATGTGAAAGGTGGGGGGTAGGGGGTGGGGGAGGGAAGGCAGAAGCTGGGAGCCTCCCATCCCTCTGGAAATCTAAGGAGCTCCCCAGTTCTCAGAGGCCCTGCTGGTACCCAGACCACCCCCCACCGTCCTCCTCCATCCAGAGGGAACTTCGTGTTCCATGTAAGTTTGCATCTCTATTTATACCTCTGTCCTGCCAGGTCTCCTACCTTCCCGAGGCTTCAAAGGCCAGGGTGTCTTTGTTCAGGTCACCCCCACTCAGCCCCACTCCCCTTCCTCATCCCCAGCTGTGTCTCCCAACCTCCCACTACCTTTTGTGTTGTTTTGCATGGCTTTGCAGTTAATGGAGAAAGTGGAAACCCAGCAGTCCCTAGAGCTAGTCCCCAGAAGACAGGCAGACTGAAGCAAGAACAGGAGGGACAGGGAAGGGACGGGGAGGCAGAGCCCCAATCCCCAGTCTGCAGGGTGGTGGATGAGAGTTCACTGGCTTCCAACCACCTCCGGCTAAGACAAGTCCAGCTTCAGACACTGCCCTTGGAATCAAACAGGACACTTCATACTTGCCATCCCCAGCCACTACTGACAATGATCAGCTCTTCAATCTGCAGAATGAGTTTCAGCCTCCGAAAACCCTGTCCTGACTACTCATTCATTCTCACAGCGCCCTGGTTAGATCATCAGGGCGAGAGTTCTCACCCCCATTTCACAGATGACACGGACACCCAGATGGGCGACGTGCCTTGCCCAGGGTGACACAGATGACAAGAGGCCCAGGGGAACGAGAATCCAGGCTGCTTGTTCTGAGCCTCGGCTCCCTTTCCTTCGGACTCCTCTGGCCGCTGCTGAAAGCGAGGCTCCTGCCCAGCACACTGAGGTGTTGTGTGAGCCCCTGCGGCTTCAACCAGAACCAGACCCCAGGACGGAGCTGGTGTCAGGGCTCAGCCTCTACGCGACCTGGCCAGAAGGCAGGCCTTCTGAATGGGCCCCTGAGGCTGGATAGGAGCCCTCAGTTCCCGGACTGCCTGCTTTAGACCGAGAAGCAGGCCTGAGGCTCGTGGAAGAAAGGCCAGGAGCCGGGCCTGTGGGGGCTTGGGAATGGGGCAGAATGAGCTAGAAATGTCAGGTGCATCCTACTGGGACATCATCCCTGGCTCCGCAGCTGGTGTTGGTGCCTGTGTCCCAGGTAGTGGAGATAAATTAAGGCTGCAGCAAGGACCGCCCCTTCCAGGTAGGGAGTTTGGACCTGGCGGGCCTACTGCCCACCCCGCCTGCAACCAGAAACGCCAGGCACAGAGCGGCAGAGGGAGGCGAGGCCCTAGACGCCACTGTTGGGCCCATAGCTGGAGCTGGCCCCATGTCTCCGGGCAGCCTCAAGGGGTGGGCAGGGGGGCCTCTTCCCATTCAAGACTGCCCTCCGTGTTGTGCCCGTGTCAGCCCTCTACCACGGCTGAGCAAGATCAGCCCAGGTATTTGGGGAAGCTGGAGTGGGGGACCCACAGGGCACTTGGCCTTAGCCAAACCCCTGCCACGGGCTCCAGCCTTTGGGAACCCCGAGAGAGGGGCAGTCTAGCCTGTGTGTGAGTCCTGTCTCTGTGTGGAGTTGCTGGCTGGCTGCCCAGGTGCCAAGGAGAAGAAGGCCCAGGACCCAGGGTGCCCTCTGTGTCTCTGTGTGGGGGTGCGGGGCAGTGCTGGCTGCCTCTGTCCTGTGTGTGACCCTGCCCTCGAGGGGTCCTGTCCCGTCAGTCCCGAGGGAGCCACAACCAAAGTCGCAGGGAGATGGTGAGGACGGAGGCCCAGGGTCCTCCCCAGAGCACGGCAGACTGCTCAGTCTCCAGCTGGGTGTTTCCCAGGGAGCTGGAAGGCCAGCGTTGCTTCCCCCCTCACGCCCTCCCACTGCAGGCAGCCTCTCTGCTTCCCCAATGCCTTATGCCTGGGCACACTGCCACAGAATATGCAATACGTGTGGGTGACAGGCCCCCACGCCCACACCCCACCCCGGGCAGCCCCTGGACCCCAAAGGCTACGGCTGCCACAGCCTCCCTTCCGCCCCTCCTGCCTATCTGTCTTCACACTGAGAATGGCGTCTAATAAATGCTGTCCATGGAGACCGGGCTCAGGCTCAGCTGCCTCTGTATTGTGTACCCTTGGCATGGCCAGGGAGCGGCCATGTACCCCGCCGAGGTCTACAGACACACCTAGCTGACGCGCCTCAGGCTGACCAAAGCCTTTGCTTCAGGGGCCTTAGGAAGAAACCTGGGGGAACCCTGCCGTCCCTTTTGTAATTTCCTCCAAGATCCAGATTTTCTCAGTGTCATCCTGGAATGCCTCTGAGAGCAAGATAAGACCTTTGAAGAGAGATCACCTGGTCCAGTGGTCCCCTTGTACATGAGTACACAGAAGCCCAGAGAGGGCAAGTCACTTGCCATGAGTCACACAGAAAATGACTGGCAAGCCCAGTATTAGAACCAGACTGAGAATTCCAAATCCAGTGTTCCCACTCCTCACGCAGCCTGCAGAGTCTGGCCGGACACACCCCAGCTGACAGGGACCACTTTCTGTCTGCCAGAGGGGGATTGTCTTCTCTACCAGCGGGGACTCCCGGGATTAGGGGTCTGATTGACACAAAAATGTCTTTTCAAAGGAAGACACATCACAAGCACCTGTCTTCGGGGTATATTTCTTTCTGGGTGCGGAGGGATAACTTGGTTGGGATTGGGCCCCAGATCCCAGAACAGATCCGGGAAGAAGATGCGCCCTCCCAGCTGGTGCCAGAAGCTTCCAGATGTCACTGAGTACGGCCCACAGTAACACCTTGTCCACCACAACCCCATTTCTATCTATCTGCATGCCTTTCCGCCTACCTAACTATCTTTTGTGAAATAATATTTAATCCCTACTATAGCCAATGCCGCATTCTAGTACTTTCTATTCTAGTTCGTGTTATAAAATGCTGGTCACAACCCACTAAACTGATTTCTCTGTCCACTAATGGTTTGCTCCCTACAGGTCAAAATGCTCCGGGGAAATAAAGGGGGAGGGGTAGGTAGGGGCAACTTCTCCAAGTCCCCACATCTACTCACTTGGATTACCTGACATATACAGGGAGAAACCTATTTATTGGGGGTTCAGAGTTCAAAGAAAGAGGTGATGGCACCCGGACTCCTCTCTGGTCTTCATGGGACAGTGCTCCTCACACCTGCTGGTGGGCTCCTGGCTGGCCCATGGCTCTGAGCGTGGTTGTGGCAGAACTGGAGGTTAGTCCCTGTTGGTTCCCCCACACCTAAGACTACCCCATCCATAGCCAGGGCTTCCAGCCCGTGGCCCAGCTGTCTCTGTCTTTCTTAGCAAAGCTAAATGCAACAATAGAAATGATGTCATTTCTGAGGTCGGCAGGGACCAGCACAAGGTTGCTTTAACTTTCTTAAGCAGCTCCTACAGGACATAAATATGCTGACACCTGCCCTCCTTTCTTCCTCGCCGGGGGCAAAATAATCAGAACTTGAAGGAATCCCCAAGGGGCTACATTCACCCCAGTCTTCCAAGGGGTGATCGTAATGATGGTGGTGATGACCCGCCCCCAAGCGCCCCACCCTTAGCTCCTACAGACTCAGAACTGTCTGGAGAACTACCGTGGTTTCTTTATCCCCACGTGATGCCATCCCCAACCTCCTCACTTCCGCCCAGCATCAGAGGCATCCTGCACTAAAAAATATATATACAGCAAAACAAAAATAGAAAACCAGCACCGCAGAGTGGATGTGGGGTATAAATATACCAAGATCCCCGCTGATGTGGTTAATCTGTGTAAGCTTCAGATAGACACAGAATCTTCCTGTGAGCCCAGAGAGAAAGGCGTGCAATGACAGCTTCTCCCCAAATGGGTCCCAAATATGGTACGCTTTGTGCCAAAAGAGTTCCATGGACATACAAATCTGGGGATATGCGGCACATGTCACTCACGCGTGGAGCTTCCTGAGCGATCTTGGCTTAGTAAAGGTTAGGAAAACCCCGCAGCAAACACGGCCGTTTACCTGTACTTAACTTAGCCTTCCCCAAGTTAGTTCCTAGTACCAGACCCCTCTGCATGCTGTCTCCGCACAGCCTGGGTTCACAGAGCACGCTTTGGGACATGCCAATCGAGTGAAATCTGTCTCATTGAGAGGCTTGTCCTTCCCACTCAGTAAATTCTAAAAGGAGTTTTGCTTCTAAGTCCTTCTGTAACTGAGGACCATGACCTTTGCAAAATACATATATTAATCTCAATCATGTGTCCACTCAAACCAAGGCTCAGAACTGCTCACTTGCCAGGATCAAGCCGAGGATCGGTGGTGGAGCTGGGATCTGAGCCCAGAACCAATGGCCCCCAAGCTCTCACCCACCTCACTGTGTCCTTTCACAGAGCTGTTCAGGGCACGTCATTTCAAATTCAGAACCTTGGTGAGAGGGGATACTATGAAGCTAAAAATGTCACCCTCCAAAGATGGCGGATGCCAATGGAGCTAAGAAATCCTATCCCACCTGAGGCCTTCCCAACTCCCACTGAAGACCATCTAGATCTTTCTACAGGCTCAGCACGAGCCCCTGCCAAGCCCCCCAACATCCCTACTACTTAAATCAGGAAGCCAACACCAGGGGAAAACTTCTGTAGGAAAATCGCCCATGTTGGCCATGCCAGCCTCCCCACCCAGGGCGCCTGTGGCCATCTTCACTGAGAAGCATCAAGTAGGAGCCCCCTCTGACTCCCAGAGCTAGGTCCCGGTTGGAAGGCTGAGAAACTGTTTCCCGGGGGGTGGTGGGGGCAGAAGGAGCTGTCTACAGAGGACGCTGTCCCCTCCTCTTGCCCAGGTGATGGTGATGCTGAAACACAGCCTTGGGCACCGTCACCACCTTTGGAAGATTGCAAAGACACACACACACAAAGACACACAAACACACACACACAGAGACACCAAGATCCTTGGCCCAGCTCCTCTTTTTCAGAGGAAGTGATTTTGGCTCACAGAGTGGAAGTGAGATTCTCAAGGTCGTAAAGCAAGATAACGATGCAGCCGGGATTAGTATCCAGAGAGGCTCACTTTCCACTCCGCTACACACACACACACACACACACACACACACACACACACATGAGTAGGGCCCCAGATGAAAGTCGCTAATCTCTGAGGTTGAGCCATTTGAATGCTGGAAATTTCCCACTTGCACCAGAAGACCCCTGCCCCCTGGTCTCCCAGCGGCAGGGGAGGGGCTTTGTGTGTGGTATCACCCCCTTAGGCCAGGGGCTGTGATGGAATTGACCTCAGTGATCTCTGGCCGTGAACCCCCAAGAACCCACTCGATGGCATTTTCCATCAACAAAGCTCTCTCACTACGGTCTCTCATCTGACCATTGGAAAACCCTGTGATTTAGGTGAGGGTTAACGTTCCCATTTTACAGCTGTCAGAACTGAAGCTCAGAAGGAGGTCCTGAAAACTGGGACCATTTCATGGTGACCTCTGCATCTGAGAGCCACACCAGCCGCTGGGGCATCTCCTTGGCCGCAGACGTGCGGGGCCGGGGCTGGTGCTCGGTCCCAGCGGCTTGTCCCACACAGCTTGCCATGCTGTTCCCATGGTTCAGGGAGCCCCTAGATGGACATGGCTCACAGAACCCACTAGCAGAAGGAGACAAAGGGTCATGAACACTTTCCTCACTTCACTCTGAGTCCTGGGCAAACTCTGCCCAGAGCCCTAAACTTGGGACCAAGGGAAGCTGAATGTCCAGCCGACAACTCCAGCCCTTCAGACGGAAGGGCAAAGGTTCTGGGGGGAAATGTGATGCTTTCAACACTTGCCAAATTCCCAAAACAGGACTCTTCCACAGCTCTTGTTCCCTAAAGAGGGAGCATGGGACCAGGTCATCCCCAGGTACAGAATGTTCTGGTCTGAGTACCAGATCAGAGGGGCAGGAAGAAGGCTCACATCCTGGGGCTGGCTTTGGAGCCATCAGCGGGGTTGAAGAGGCACTACCCTTCCAGAGTGCACAGGTCCAACTCGGGAGACCACACTTGTGCTTTGTCCTCGCTTTTGTAGTAAAAACTCTCTTTCTGCCTCATCCTGGGCAAAACAAGGACACTTTTGGCTAGCGGGGACACTGTGCAGCTGGTGTCCTTACCAGGTTCTCTCCCAGTGCCCCCAGAGCTCCAGCCTTTGGAGGGGGGAGGTCCCCTCCCAGCTTCCTCTTTCCCCACACCTAGAGCTCTCGGAGAGCTATAAAAATTCAAAGCTGGCCCTTCCACCTTCCAGTGTCTACTTGAATCACAGGACACTCACACATCCTGACCGTGCCAGGTGGCGAGAGTGCAGACAGCTCCCAGGGAGCCCTGCCCCCGCTCCCCAGTATTCTTTGCCCTTGTTCAAACAGGCAGAGAGTAGAGCAGCAAGTTCGTTTCTGAAGTAGACACCCAACCTGAGAAGCAGATGCCATCTCCCCGTATTGTGTAATTTGTAGGAGGGATTCCCGGGAGCCCACTGCGCCCCCTGGCCAGGTTGGGGGAGGGGACACATCGTTCTTCCCCCAGGCTGACAATTCACATAAAGTGATCCTTCCTCCTCTCTCTGCTCTCCTGCTTATTGATCCAAACCAGGGAGGCCTGAGGATATCTCTTTGTCCTTGACCGGGCATTCTGGTAGCAAATTCCAGGTAAGAGAGAGTCTGCCTGTGATGCACATCGGGAACCAGGCATCTCTCGCACGAAGCGGAGCGGTTGATCTTTTTAATGTCAGTGCACGATCTCACCGACTTAGCACTACGAGATCTTATCTGGTTTCAGGCTTTTGATGGCGTTCCAGGTGTTGAAGCCCAGTTCCACTATTAAATCTATACCCACTCTCTCCCAGCTCCATGTGACCCACAGATTTGATAATCCAGCCTCCGGTGCCATTATTCAAGCCTTTGATGACTATATCAAAGAGGACAAGACAAAAGAGAGGACCCTTAATTCAGGGTGACGTTTATTAAGGCATCTTCTTGGTGAACGGTTACTGGCTCCAGCCACTTACTCCTTCCTTTTATCTGTGCTCTCAGGTTGTTTAATCAAAGCTCGCAGGTGGCTGGGCTCCTGTCACATGAGCACAGTCCTTGAGTCCCGGATGTCACTGACCTGGGCTGGGGATTTGAACTTGCTGAAAACAGCAGGTGCTCCTCACTGGGCTCCGCCTTCCCTGCACTGCCTCCTTTGGGCTTCTTCCTTCTGCTCCACTCAGCAAAGTCCACCCCAGCCCCAGCTCCTGAATAAAGCTCAGTCTTTCCTGCCCGCTTCTCAGCTCAGACTCAGCCCCTCTCAGGCAGCCGGAATGACCCTGAAGAGGCAGGCGGCCGTCCCTAGAGCCATCAGGCTGTCCTGTGAGAGTTGAGATCTGCCACAGGAAACTGGCAAATTTTCCAGGGCCCAGTTGCGGTCAGTTGGGGCAGAGGTGAGTGGAGCAAAGAAGGTTTATTAAGCATGTGTCTGGAGCTGGGCTAGGTGTATGACCAGAGCCACATCAGGGAAAGGAAGCACAACTGTGTCCCAGGTGAGGATAGGAGGCGAGGGCCGTCCCATCACTTGCCTAAGGTCACTCAACCAAACAGTAAGTTGCAGGACCAGAGTTTGACCCCAAGACTATGTGTCTCTGCCTTCCCCACCCACCCACCACAACCCCCTTGGCTAGCTGCGCCGCTTTGTTGGGTCACCCTCCCACTGTTCCCCTCCTAGAGGACCAGGCCCCTAGTTGCTACTTCGGCAGCCTCTAGGGGAGCATGGTAAGCTGATCACCGCTTCCAGGACCGCTGGGAGGGAACAGCAGGGTGCAGGGAATCCACTCCAATTGTTCCCAAGACCTGAGCGATCTGGGATTAATCTTCCAGATTTGGCAGCATACACACAACACGAATCTGCCACCACCTCCCCCCTCCAGCCCGTCCCGGCGAACAGATGGGCAGACCCCTCCCTGGGGTCTAAGTAGGGCACTGCTGAGGCTGCTGGGAGCAGGGAGGGAGGCCAGGCAGCCGAGGAGAGAGAACAGGGACAGACCCAGCTTCACCCTACCCTGTCCGTCCTCTCCCCGGGAGCAGGTAGAAGGGGGCGGGGAGAGTAACCTGAAACTTTGTCCCTCTGACTGATGAAACAGGGTCTCTCAGGACCCAGCAGCCTGGGGGTAAATGGAAAGTCCCCCAAATCCAGGAAACACCATTTCTTGGACAGTCTCGGCTTTTTAATCATCCTCTTGGCTCTTTCCAGGAGTCTCATGAGGGTCTCATGCTAGCAAGCCACTGCGGAATGGTCACCATGTACGTCCTCAGCTCCTGGGCCAGCCCGACACCGGGGTGACAGAGGAAACATCATGAGGCCCAGTCATCCTGCCACCTGCCATTTGGGACCAAAGCCACTCAAGGTGGCGACGAGGGGTGGCTGTTGTGTGTCTACAACAGTAGCCTCAGAGGCAGGCCATCCTGCTGCTCAGACCACAGGGTCCACCCCAACAAGGAGAGTGCCACCCCCCCCCCACACACACACAACCCCACCAGGTGCCACACTGTGTTCCAGAAGCAACTTCAGAGCGTGTTGTCTGATGCTCTGACATCTCATGGTGGGCCTAGGGACCATCCCTTTGGGTTTGTACTCTCAGCCCCCTCTCTTAAGGTCAAGAGGCCTGGGCTGAACACATGAGAACTTCAATGCCACACTCCCTGAGCATCTCCCTGCTAGGCTAACTGCTTCCCTTCAGATGAAGATGGCCAAGAGGCACCTCAAATCCTGATGCCAAGTGACCCCTTCAGACTCCACAGTGCAAGAGGGACGCCCTTCTGGAGGCGTCCAACTTTGGCCCCCTGAGAACTCCCATGCTTTGCGCCATGGCTAGGACCTAGGCCCCAGGGACAGACATGGACGAGGCCCATTCCCACCCCCCACCACTAGAAGTGTGGTCGCATGGCCAGCCAAGCTTTGCGGAGAGAGCTGAAGGTCAGGGTGAAGGAGTGGCGGCTGAGCGGCGGCTGAAACAGGGGGAGCTCCAAGGCTGGGCAGGAGGTGGATGAGGGGAGAGCTGCTTCTGACCGAGCCCTGAGGGAAGGCTGGGGCATAACCAGTGGCAACAGCACGGCAGGGACTGGAGCTTCATCTGGGCTCACCCAGGGAATGCTCTCAGAAGGATCCAGAACAAGGGGAGGAGCCCAGGGCTGCCTTGGGAAGGGAAGGGAGTGGGCTGTGGAGAGTAGCTCTCTATTCATCTCCTTCATGGTTCCCTCTCTAGAGCCTCACGGGCATCAGAGGGTGGTGTGTGAGTGTGGGAGGGAGTGAAGGAAGAAAGGGAGGAGGAGAATGGAAAACCTGGAAGCTTCCCCCAAGCTAAGAGGGGGCCCATAGGCAACAGGGAGCCAGGGGAAGTTTCAGAATGGGGGAACAATGCATGTCATTTAGAGTTTCCAGAAGGTAAACCTCCAGCAAAGTACAGGCTGACGGGTGCACCTGCTCCCTGGAAGCGGGGGGGTCCCCTCTCCATACAGCCTGGACAGGGGAGCGGCAGGGAGCACACAGCCATCTGCTTCTCCAAGAGCTGGGGGGCCCTGGGATGCCCAGCTGCTGCTTCCAGGGCCAAGAACAAGCTACTCACCCCAACACCCCCCCCAACACCTCCCTACCCCCATCTGCCAGGGCGGCTAAGGAGAGCCTACAGCACATCCCAGAAGGGAGAAGATTTTTAAAACCTGGTGATGGACTCCCCCTGGCTCTCCCTGGCCTCACGTTTCGCAGGAGCTTCCAGCCCACAGATCAGACCCTTGGAGGTGGTGGCCCCAGAGCCCTGCCTCAAGGAGGACAGCAAGAGACCCAGAAGCCTCCAGGAGTAGGCCAAGGGCAGGAGGGGCCAGGGCCACACGTCCACCTGGCTCCTCCACCACCAACAGCTGAGGAAATTGAGGAAAGCCAAGTCCCTCCCCCCAGACACCACCACCCTCGGGGCCAGCCTTGGGCTGGGAGTGTGGGTGGGCAATGGAATAGCTTCTCCAGGCATTGGGGCCAGCGTTCTGCCCAGACCACCCACACTGCTGGCACAGTATTCCCACTGGGAGCATCAAAAATAAACATCAGGGGCACCTCAGTGGCCCAGTCCATTGAGCAGCCAACTCTTGATTTTGCCTTGGAGTCATGACCTCAGGGTCCTGGGATCGAATCCCGAGTCGGGCTCCACACTCGGTGGGGAGTCGGCTTCAGGATTCTCCTTCTCTCCCTCTGCCACTCCCCACCATAAAATAAATAAAATAAATCTTTTAAAAAAATATGAACAGTGGCTACCTTCACCTCATCCTGCTCTGAGGTGTTAAAATGGACACTTCACTCACCAAACCTGGCCCCTCGCTTTACAGTTAACCCCTTCATCTGCTCCCTGAACGTGTGAAGCAGTTAAAATCATGACCAGCCCCTCGCCGCAGGTGAGGGCTCCACCCTTAAGCTAGGCCAGTGGATTTGCCCCAAATCCCACAGCTAAAACACCTAGGAAGTGCGGAGCTCTCACTTCCAAGCCCATCAACAGTGAGGCCCGGATGGACCTTCGTGGGGAAACCTACAGACAGCTTGGGTTCGGGACAAGCCGTCCCAGCCTCGTGGATCTGCCATTCCTGAAGGGCCCCACGGGGTCCCCCTGATTCTGCCCTCCCTTTGTGAATCAGGACACTCGATGTAGAAAGCTGAAATAACGTGTCCGAAGTCACACAAGGGAAGAGGCAGAGCCAGGCTCTAGCCAAAAGACCTCTGGTTCTAACAGCTGTGGAGAGAACTTGTCCCCTTCCTTGCGGTCAGTTCATGCTCAAAAATCTGACCCTTGCCTCCAGACAATGCCCTAGGTCCCTGAGATAACACTGAAGACTGTCCCCAGCAAGGCCATGAAGTGTCTGCCTGGGGCTCACCTTTCATGGCCACTGTCAGCATAAGGCAGGACTCATCATTTCACAGATTTGACCAGAGTTGGAAGGAACCCCAGAGGTAGCTCAATCTGCCTCACTTCGTTCATCAGGAAACTGAGGCACTAACCAAGGAGGTGGTCATGGGAGTCAGCCGCTCTGAAATGAGAGACTGGGTATCAGGGAGAAGCCTGGCCAGGCTGGCCCAGGGGGGCCTTGGCAAGGGAAGGGTGTGTATGGGCAGAGTTCTGAGGGGCACAGGCTTAGCCCACCATGGCCTGTCCCCATAGCACAGGCAGACACTCAAGCCTGCCCCAGGGACCCGTGGGCCAAGTTAAAATGGTCTATTAGAGCAAAGAGAACAGATGCCCCTGTTGAGAACCTACCAAATGCCAGTACCTCGCAAGGCAGGAGTCACTCTCCCCATTTTTCAGATGAGGCCAAGACTCAGGGAGGTTGAATGACTTGCCCAAGGTCACACAGGTGGAAGGAGCAGAGCCCGGAGAGAAAATACAATGTTCTTCCCCCTCTGCTTCATTCCCCCGAGCCTGGGCTATGAGGCCACTCCTTGCTTTGGGCTGGAACGGCCTACTTCATCTGCTCAGCCTGCGTCCCTGAGATTGGGCCTCTGTGATCCTTTGGCCAGCTCTCCCCAGCCCGCGCTTCTAGGATCATTCCGTGCTGTCCTCCAGCCCCTGCCCCAGGGCCCCTCAACGAGATTCCTCTCATCAGATGGTGCTGAGGCCCCCCTGGACCAGCTCACCAGACCCATCCCTTGACAATCTCCAGGCAACTGATCTGGGAATCTCCATTCTAACAGGAACATTCTGTTAGCACTCTTTTGAAGAAAGAAGGTGAAAAAAGGCTGGGATCTGCCACTCCTTGGGTGTCTTGCTTTTGGGGGAAGAAAAGCAGTTTCTGCTCTACCCTCTGAGGGCTAAAGCAAGCAGGGATGCCCTTTGAATTGAAAAGGAGCCCCTTCTGGGAGGAACAGCCTCATGGGGTGAGCAAAGAGCCCCTTGGTGTGGCCAAAAGGACGCCCCTCCCTCAGGCACACAACATGGGGGAGATGCTCTCTGGGGATAGGGTGCCAATCCCCTCCTGCATGGTTACTTTTCAGTCAGGAGAAGACTGTCATCACCTGATATGTCTTCCCGCCTGCCCCCTCCCTGCTAAAACCTAGCTCTGCTGTGGAGAAAAGGTCATTTCCCCAGAGTCGCTAAAAATTACACATTAACGGCCCGACCAATTTCCAGCAGCTTCCAATGCTGGCTTTGGCCAAAAACTTCTTTAAAAAGGCCATCCTCCCTTCTTATTCCATAGCGTTTACATTTTATAACATTTAAACAGAACCACTTTTAAGCAGAGATCTGCAATCCTTTCCTCTCATGTCCCCATAAAAAGTAAAATCTGGGAAACGTCTATGTTGGATGGCTGGGGAATGCCTGCTGAGCCCAGCAACGATTAGTTCCTTCTGCAAAATCATTCTGGAAGACTTCTGCCTCAAACCTGGGAACTCCTTCCTCTGAGAAGCCCTCATGCCTCTCGTCTGGACCCTGGGACATGGATGTCCATCTCCAGGAGAAGGTGTCCCCCGTAGAAGCAGTTTCTCCGCTCTTTATCCACGTGACAGCTACATTGATCACCCCCTCCGATATGTCAAGGGCAGAGATTAGTAAGAACTACATATAGTATTTGACTTGCCAGATCAGCCCTATAGGGTAACCATGATTATTACGCTCAATCTTGCAGATGGGAAACTGAGGCTCAGACAGGTCAACAAACCTGCCCACCCCTGATTCCACAGCTCATGCCCTTCGAGGCTCCCAGCCCCCACCAAGATATCCCTGAACTGACAGGACGTCTAAAACCTGGAGCCAGGACTGTAGTCCCAGCTACCCTCTTGGGGGGGGGGGGGGGGGGGGGGGGGGGGGGGATACCCACTGTCCCCTCCCTCCCCCGCCATCCTAGTTGAGGACCACTTGACTGTATCTTCCACCTGAGCCCTCATCCCCTCTGTTTTGTCATTCTGCATATCTCTGAATCACTCACCCTACAATTCTCAAGATGCGGGATGCTTTTTGATGGGAAAATTCCCTCAGGTGACGATTATTCTTGAAAGCAGGGTGTGCCTCAGCCACGTTCTCGCTCAGCAGCGGGGACAGCACGCCACCTAGTGGCTGTGCGGTGAACCGCGTATAGGCCCGCCGACTAGAGCAGAGCCTGGGACCTGGGAGGTCCTTAGGTTGTCAGGTGGTCCGCTGAGGTTCAGAGAGGGGAACCTAAAGCCTAAAGGCACCAGCAAGTTAGAATCCAGTCTTTCCAGGACCATTACCCAGCTCTTGGGTAGCAGAACTGTGCTTCGCAACTGCCCTGCTGTTCTGGGGAACTGTGCGTCTAGAAGCAGCTCGAAATCCTGGTAGTTGTGAGTGTGAAGGCAGGGTCCCTATTCTCAGGGTGCACCATCTTCCTGGTACGGCATCCTTTATTCTGTTTATCACTTTTGAATAGGCAAAGATATATGCGATAAAGTCCAGAACGTACCAAAAGTCTATGCTGTGAAGAGCAAGTGTTTCACCGCCCCCCCACCACACAGCTCCCAGCCACAGAGGCATCCAATGTTATCCATTTCTACCCATCTGTCCAGAAATTGTCTGTATCTTTACAAGGGTGTATTTTTTTAAAATTTTTTACACAAATAGTAGCATTTCCTACACAGGGCACTTAACAAAGCATGTCGGAGGTCATTGAACATTGGCACACAGAGAGCACCCTCATTCCCATGGAAAACCTCGCTGCAGCCCCTGTCGGGGGGTGTATGAAAGCATCAGCATGTATTTAACTATTTTCCTTTTGATGGACATTTAGGTGGTTCCACACTCCACTGCTGTAACATACATATCAGACAACCTCGGGAATAAATTCCTTGAAGTGGTATGGCTGGGATTATCGGTTAGGACCCATTTTGGTCTCCTACACCAGAAAACCCAAGCTAATGAGAGCTTAAATCCTGAAGACCTCTCACATAAAACAAGTCTAAAGGCAGACGTCCAGAGGCACACGGCAGCCCCATGGAGGAGCAAAAGGTATGCCTGTGAAAATTTGATAGATAGTACCAAACGGCCATCCTCAAGGGCTCTATGGCTTCATTTCCACCATCAGTGTGGAATGTTTCCCTACAGTCTGGTCAACATCACATTGTCATACTTTGTTTAAAATTTCCCAATCAAGGGGCACCTGGGTGGCACAGTAGGTTAAGCATCCCACTCTTGATTTCTGCTCAGGTCATGGTCTCAGGGTTGTGAGATGGAGCCCGAAGTCGGACTCTGCACTGAGCCTGGAGCCTGCTTAAGAGTCTCTCTCTCTCTCTCTCTCTCTCTCCTAGGGCACCTGGGTGGCTCAGCTGGTTAAGCGTCTGCCTTCGGCTTAGGTCATGATTCAGGGTCCTGGGATCGAGTCCTGCATCAGGTTCCCTGCTCAGTGGGGAGCCTGCTTCTCCCTCTCCCTCTGCCTGCAGCTCCCCCTGCTTGTGCTCTCTCTGTCAGATAAACAGATAAAATATTTTTTTTAAAGATTTTTATTTATTTATTTGACAGAGAAAGAGAGAGATCACAAGTAGGCAGAGAGGCAGGCAGAGAGAGAGAGAGAGGGGGAAGCAGGCTCCCCACTGAGCAGAGAGCCTGATGCAGGGCTCGATCCCAGGACCCTGAGATCACAATCTGAGCCTAAGGCAGAGGCTTAATCCACTGAGCCACCCAGGCACCCCTAAACAGATAAAATCTTAAAAATAAAAAATCTCTCTCTCCCTTTGCCCTTCCCCCTGTTCACACTCGCTCTCAAAATTAATTAATTAATAATAATAAAGTGAAATAAAATTTCCCAAGCACCTGGCTGGCTCAGCTGTTAGAGCACGTGACTCTTGATTTCGGGGTTGGGAGAGTTCAAGCCTCACTTCAGGTGTAGAGATTGCTTAAAAATAAAATCTTTAAAATAAATAAATAAAACTCCACAATCGAATAGGTAAAAATGGTATTCATTGTTCTTTTAATTTGTATTTCTCTTATCAAGAGTAAAGTCAAACATCCTTTCATGAGTCTAAGAGGTATTTCCTTTTCCATGGACTGTCTGCTTATGCTCGTTGTCCATTTTCCTTTTGTGTGTCTGGTCTTGTTTGTATTGAATTTTTGTTACCACCATTATTAGGAAGCAATTCACATCCTGCAAAGTTCACCCACATAAAGTGATGTCTGTCAAATTTTCACAAGCTGTGCAACCATCACCACCACTGAATTCTAGAACGCTTTGTCTCCCTCACAAAACGAAACCCAGTGTACCCATTTTTAGTCTCTATTCCCCCCAACCCGGGTCCTCACCATCCCCCAGCAGGCCAAAGCAACCACTAACCTCTTTTCTCCATAGTTTTGCCTCTTCTGGACATTTCACATAAATAGAAGCATATGGCAAACCTCTTTCCCTCAGCGTTTTGTTTTCAAGTCTCATCCGTGTGGTAGCAGGCAACAATACTTCATTCCTTTCATTGTAACATAATATTCCGTTGCAGGATTACACTTTTTAAAAAATATTTTATTTATTTATTTAAGAAACAGAGAGAGAGCTCGCGCTAGAGGGAGGAATAGAGGGAGAGGAAGAAGCAGACTTCCCGCTGAGCAGGAAGCCCAACTTGGGGCTCTATCCCAGGACCCAGAGATCATGACCTGAGCCAAAGGCAGACACTTAACCAACTGAGCCACCCAGGTGTCCCTTGTTTTGTATTCTTCATTCTTCACTTGATGAACACTTGGGCTGTTTCCACCTTTTTTTTTTTTTAAGATTTTATTTATTTATTTGACAGAGGGAGAGAGCTTGGTCCGGAAACCTGGAGATCATGACCTGAGTCATGAGTCAAATCAGGAGTTGGACACTCAACTGACTGAGCCACCCGGGAGCCCCTGGGTTGTTTCCGTTTATTGACTATCATAAATAAAGCTGCTATAAAACATTCATGTATCCATTTTTGGGTGGATGTATGTTTTAATTTCTCTTTGACAAATACTTCAGAGGAGATTGCTTGGTCTTATGGTAACTCTCTGTTTTGACCTTTTGAAGACCAGGCAAACTGTTTCCAAACAGCTGCACCATTTTCCGTTCCCACCAGCAGTATAAGAAGGTTCCAGTTACTCTTAAACCTCTCCTGTACCTGTTATCTCCCTTCCCCCCTCCCTGCTTTTTTTATAGCCGTTCTAGTAAGTGTGCAGTGGTCCCTCATTGTTGGTTTGACCTGCATTTCCTTAATGGCTAGGCATGGCTGAGCTCCTTTTCCTGTGTTTATTAGCCATCCATATACCCTCTTTGGAGAAATATCTATCACATTGATTTTTAAGACCTCTTTAAATGTCAAGGAAATTAGCCCTTTGTGACACGAGTTGCAAATATTTTTTCACAGTCATATATCTTCTATTTTATTTATGCTTTTTTCCTCCATGCAAGGTTTTGTATCACAGCCAGAAAGGCTGCAGCAAATGAATGGGGATGGAGGTGGGGGGCGATAAACACTCAGCCCATAAAAAGAGCATTTTAAAACAAATCATTTCAGCTGTAATGACTCCAGGCTCTAATAACTAAGAACTTCTTTAAGAAATGTAATCATGGGGCATAAGGGTGCCTCAGTTAAGCATTAGAATCCTGATTTTGTCTCAGGTTGTGATCTCAGAGTTGTAAGATCCAGCACCTCCCTTCCCCCCACCCACCCACACCCCCCACCCACACGCCCTCCCCCCACTCAACTCAACTCAATGTGGAGTCCACTTGACATTCCCTCTCTCCCTCTCCCTGTGCTTCTCCCCACCCCTGCTCACAAGTGCTAGCTCACTCGCTCTCTAAATAAATACAAAAATAAATAAAACTTAAAACAAAAAAAAAAATGTAATTGAGACACCTCTATCACGAAGGCAGTAGCAAGAATAATGGATCCCTAAAGATGTTCCTGTCCTCGTTCCCCAAACCTGTGACTGTTACCTCATGTGACAAAAGGGACTTTGTAGACATTATTAAATTAGGCTTTTGAGGGGCACCTGGCTGGCTCAGTTGGTAGAGCACGTGACTCTTGGTCTCTGGGTCATGAATTTAAGCTGCATGTTGGGCCAAGAGCTGACTTGAAAAAATAAATAAGTAAATAAATAAAAGTTTTAAAAAGATAAATGAAGGCTTCTGAGATGGGGGCGGGGAGGGGGTAGGCTGGATTATTCAGGCACATGGATCAGAGTCTGAGAAGATCTGATTCCAGAAACTGGTCAGAGTGATATGGGGCCGGGAGCTAAGGAGAGCAGGCAACCTCTAAGAGCCAGAAGAGGCAAGGGAACAGATTCTCCCCTTCCTCTCCAGAAGGAACACAGTTCTTGATTTTTGGTCCAGTGACCAAATTTCAGACTTCTGGCTTCCGGAACAGTCAGATAGTAAATGTGTGTTGTTTTTAACCACTATGTTTATGGTAATTTGTTACAGCAGCAATTAGAAACTAATACAACTTATAAAGTTTTAGCATCATTGTCCAGACCACGTTCAGTTTCTCCCAAATATTTCACAAACGTATTTTTTCAGTTAGTTTGTTCACAGATTGTATTGTTTTAAATGTCAATAAGCATATATAGGGCCAGGGGTTGTTTTTTATTATGATCTGGTTTAAATCAAATTCGTAAAAACTGAATCCAAATAAATAAACACATAGTCCATAAATATAGCTCACAAGTCACTCACTACTGACCTAGACAAGTCACCTCCATTCTGGGTCTGGACTTCCTAATCTGAAAAGCAATGGGGTGGGGCTAGACAAGGTATTCACTTTGGGATCCCTGAAACCAGATGCAAAGGAGGGAGGGTTCTCAACCCGGTCTGCGCCTTAAAATCCCCTACAGATGCCCTCACTCCTCCTCCAAAGGGTGTTAAACACAGGAGCCTGGGGCTTCTCCTGCATGAGGCCCACTTCCCAGAGGCTGGTGTAAATTTAGAGACTTAACAGAGTCTGGAAAAGAAAATATCCTGGGCTTACTCAACAGCATGTTCGAAGGAAGCTATCTGCCTCATGACACACCCATTCAATTCAGCCATCATCACGGTTCATTCTCCCTGAGCAAGGGAGCCAAGCTGCGGGCCAGACCAGAGGAGCTGCCAGTCTGAGCAAATGACGTACAGGAAGCCCGGTGAAATTTGAATTTCAAATAAATAATGAATCATCTCTGAGATCTTTTAGTATAAGTGTACCCCCAGACAATATTGGAGATATGCTTATACTAAAAAATGACTCATTGCTCATCTGAAATCGTATTTAACCGGAAGTCCATGCTTTATCTGGATCTGACTTGATTGAGCTCCCAGAGGACCAAGGCAAACACCTGCTTCCGGGATCTAGCGACAAGCTCCAAAGGAAGGCGGGAGGGGCTCCCAAAAAGATGTTAAGAAAGAAAGGCAGAGAGAAGGTTTGAAAATGACCTTCTGAGAGTCTGAAGCTGGAAGGAGCAGGTGACTCCTAATCTAATCATCTCCAGTCACCATAGAAACCACCAAAGTCCGCCGGTAAAAGCTGGTGAACTCCAACATCTACCGCCTCTTTGCCTGGATAGCTCGTTCACATTCCTTTCCCAGGACAGGTCTGGTCAGACCTGGTTCCACGGTCCCAGTTTCTGTCCCAGGACACAGCTGGGACCTGATCCTGCCCACTTCCTCCCAAGCCTCGTCTTCTTGCTGCCAGCCACAGCCTCAGATGGCTACGCTGCCGCAGCCACTCTGTTGGGAGAGATCGCAACTGGATACCAAGCCCCGAGCCCTGTGTCGCAGAAAAATCAGAGCCAGAGAGCAGTTAAAGCAATACAGATAGATTTTATTTAGGACTATTGCAATACAGGAAAAGAGACCTTGGTGTGGAATGGGACTCCATTCCAAATACAGTCTGGGCAAGTGGGAATTTATAACCAAGAAGTGGGGAGGGGAGGTCGGTGCACGGAAAATGATTAAGAGGGATAACTCAGATTCTGCCTAAACTGACTGAACAGGATTCTTGCTGAAGACAGGCCCAGAGGATCAGACATCACCTGGGAGACGGTGGAGGATGAAAAACCTAGCAAGATATGGAAAGAGATCAGATATGGAGAGTGGGGGGTTCCAGTTAAACCAACTTAGCACGGCTCTTGCCAAAACTGGATTTTTATGGAAGTGCCCATGCGAGTGCGGGAGAGGATTCAAGAGCTCACCTAAAGTTTGATCAAGCAAAAAATCTTTGTCACCTGTCTATGAGGAGGTCACATTCTAGC
Source organism: Enhydra lutris kenyoni (assembly GCF_002288905.1). Classification (NCBI taxonomy): domain Eukaryota; kingdom Metazoa; phylum Chordata; class Mammalia; order Carnivora; family Mustelidae; genus Enhydra; species Enhydra lutris. The sequence continues at coordinate 2,117,277 of NW_019154119.1, read as the reverse complement.
AAGGGAACAGGACACAGGAGGGAAATGGCCCAAGGACATCCAGGAAAAGCTTGTTCAGAACAAAACAGGTTTGACCCGGACTGTCTGTCCACATATCTCTGTCCCTTCCTGGGTAAAGTTACTCTCCTAATCCAAAATGTGATTACATTGATTGGGGAAATGTTCAGTCTTTCAGACTAGACACTAGGCAGACAGTCAGCTTTGAATACAAATGCAGGAGTTTGCAGTGACGCATCTTCTATTTGACTCTGGAAATCAGAGGCTCTTTGAAGGTAGCATGCAAATTTGTTCAAAATGTCCCCAGCCAGAAAACTGGATCATGCACTTATGCAAATCATGAGATGTGCTTTTTAATGCACAGCCTCGGGTCCTTCTGTGTACCTCTCTGCTGGGCCAGCCCTGACCTCAGAGCAGGGATACTGGCTTTCCCCATGGGGCCTCCCACAGCACTTCCCCATCTGTCCTCCTTCCCTTTGCACACAAGCGCTGAATGTTATTGTTCCCATTTTACAGATAGAAAAGTAGGGCACTGAGTGATGAAGCAACTGAACCATGGTCACTTTGCTCTAAGAGCCAGAGCCAGCCAAAAGCTGCCCTCCCTCTCTTCCCTAGTGTAGGGCAACTTGCACAGATGTCAGCCCACTACTAAAGATTCTGCACTTTTAAAGAAACATGAAAAATGTCCTATCTCTGTCCACTAGCCTATCCACACAGCATTCTGTGGAAGGGGCATCCTTAACACTTAGTAAATTTCTTCCTTCGTTAAAAATTTGTTAAATTTGCTCCTTTTCATGTAACGCCAATCCTCATGGAAGCCGTTGTCTTTTTTTTTTTTTTAAGATTTATTTATTTATTTGACGGTGAGAGGGAGAGAGAGAGAGAGAGACCACAAGCAGGGGAACAGCAGGCAGAGAGAGAGAGAGAAGCAGGCTCCCCGCTGAGCACGGAGCCCAACGTGGGGCCCGATCTTGGGACCCTGGGATCACAACCCGAGCCAAAGGCAGACACTTAACTGACTGAACCACCCAGGCACCCCTGCTGTTGTCTTTAATCAAGACAATCAAATGTGAGCAATTATAAGACACTGCTCTTCTGATGGCCAAGAGCACCACACAGAGAAGATGGGCCCGCCTTTGACTCTGTACAGGCTCAGAAAGTTTTGAGGTTTGGTATGTGGCCACGTTACTTAACCCGGGAAACCAAAATTATGAGGTCAATTTGTATCCAACATACGCATTAAGCTCCTCCCTTGAATTTCACCAAATAAGAATCTAGAGGATTTTGCAAACATTCCCACTTAGATTCTTCTCTACTTCAAACTGCTTCTCAGGCTTTCCATCTCCTGAGGCTCTGATGCCTTAACCCCAGGCTCACTGCCACCTGTGGACACTAATGTCAACCCTAGTTTTTACCTGTAAAGCCTAGCCAGTTTGGCAGAGACCTGGAGCCTCACTCTAGGTCACCCCCCAATGTGAAGGCTCACTGGTCACCCCCAGTGTGAAGGCTCGCTGGTCACACCCATGGAGGTGACAAACCAATAGTTGTCTCAGCCTGGAATGCCCCCTTCTCCACCTGGAGCAATCCTGCTTCTCCTTCAAGTCCCTGCTCAAATTTCCCTGGGATTCCAGCTTTGTGGGACTGCTCTGAACACTGAGGTCAAGTAGAGGTGGACACAGACAGGGGCACTGAGTCAAGACAGCACTGACTGTTACTGTCACGCTCTCGCTCCTGCCCCTCCCCAATTCCTTCTGCGCCTTACACTGCTACATGAGACTGGTGTGCTCGCCCCTCTTCTTCACAAAATCCCAAACTCCTTGAGGGAAGGGATCTTATCTTGCTTGTCTTTGGGGCCCCAATTCCTGGCTCTGGGCCTGACACTTTGGGGTTCTCAATGTATATTTGCCAATAAATCTTCCTGGGACAGCAACTTGACGGAAGGTTAGAACACTGTGATAAATTAAAAGTCATTGTATGATGTGGCTGTGGACACAGACCAAGACTGTGCTGCTAGTGACATCATATCGGGGTGGCGACACCACTGGCCATTAAGAATATTTACTTCAGGACAGAATCCTTGACTTGTGGGGAAAATGGTCCAGAGCCCCACTGAGTGTGTCACTGTGACTGTAGGAACTGTCTCCAATAGGGATGGGGCTATCCAGCTGGTGTAGTCTGCTCTGTCTGACTTCATGCCTCCCTACAGGGCCAGGGTCTCAGTTAATATTTTTTTATAACTCCATGGATTCCTTTGAAATCACATGAAACTAGTTGTGTTATGGAGGAAAGGAAACTCAGAACTTCCTCTGTATCTGCATCTCCCCCACTGACTGAAGACAGCAGGCTCCCAAGAAGGAAGCAGAAACGTTCCCAGAAGGTCTGTGGATCCCAGACACACTCAGTGCTCACTCGTGCCCCTGTGCCATCCCACCAGCATTCCCTCCTCTGGGAAAGCCCTTCCCCTAGTTACCTCCAACCTTTTGTCCAGAACCCCACATGTGCACCTTCCCTGCCAGGTCTTCCTGCAATAAAGGGGTCTGGTACAGTCCCTTCAGAGTTCTTGTGATTCAACTCTGGTCATTTTCACAAGTTCAAAGAGTCTTAGGGTGAGAACAAGGAGTTGGCAGACAGGTCTTACATCTGTACCTTAAGAAGTAACAAGATTTGCAGTAAGGGGGAGAATGTGTCCACTAGGTCTGAAGGAGCTGCCCCAAGGCTTTGCACTCTAGCATGTGGGGTGACACGGCATGGGATGCAGACTGGAGGCCTGGAGATGAGGACAGAGGACCGCCAGGGAGCTGAGAACTAGGATTTTAAAAGCCCTAAATCCTCAGCAAGCAAGACCACTAGGTCTTTCTGCCACAGATGCCTCAGAGCAGCATCCTAGGTATCCAGGAAGGAGCACTGGTGAAGGGGCTGTGCGGAAGGCACGGATCTAGGGGAGACTGAAGAAGCTACAAACATACCCCCATTCCATCCCTCACTGGCATGACCCTAAGCTTTGCTTCTCTCAATTTCCTTTCCTCAGCTATAAAATGGTCTCCCGGGGAACTGGAACTAGATTCCTGCGCCACTTTTCTGGAAGATGTGAGCAACTCATCCAGAGACACGTTCCAGGCTTCCCTGGGGGTTCCCTGTACAGAAGAGATTCCCAGGAGTCCTATCCACTCTGTGATGTCTCTGACACCATTAGGCTCGCGATCTCCTTAAACGGTTTACAGAACGCTCTGTCATTCACAGTGCATTCTCGTTGTACTGTCCCCATCAGCCGCTTCTACAAACGGGAAGACCTGGGCCTGTAACTGTCCACTGTCACCCTGTGGACACGAGTGACCCAGGGAAAAGCCCAGCGCACCCACCCCGGGGGCGGGGCCACGGCGAGGGGCGGGGCGGGGCCGGGCCGCGGCGGTGTGGGTCACGTGACGCCCGGCCCGGAAGCGCTCGCTCCCGAGACCCCCGGGTGACGGGGTCGGTATCTGCCTTCTGGAGGGACCAGGAGGGTCGCGGGGGTCCCTGCAGTTTTCCGCTCCCCGCATCCGCCGCCATGGCCTGGACCAAGTACCAGCTGTTCCTGGCCGGGCTCATGCTTGTCACCGGCTCCATCAACACGCTCTCGGCCAAGTGAGTCCGGGCCCCGCCGGGAGGGGTGGTAGCTCAGCCCGACCTGCCGCGACCCGCGAGGGCTCTGGGAACCCCGCGCACCTTCCTCTTCCTACCCCTTCTCGGCTCTCCTTTCCCGGCTTCACCGGCTCGCCTCGTTTTTCCGGTCGGTTCACGCGGATTGGGGGCCCCCCAGGGGCGAGCAGCCCGGAGAAACATGGACCTAGGCCGTGTGGCCCGCTGCAGGATCCGAGCCCCGGCTTTGATCGCTGTGTGCTTGATCCCGGCGAGTCCCCTATCCCGGCGAGTCCCCTTCCGTTTCCATGCCTCAGTTTCCTCATCTTTAGACCAGTTCCCTCTCCGGCCCCTTCCAACGCGGCGGGCTGGAGGCCAGGCCCTCCAGGAGCTTTGGGCAGGGGTGGGGTGAAGGGGCGCTCCCGCACTGTGCACGCGGACTACAGTAGAAGCCGTGAGGGCCGAGTGACCAGTGAGCGTGGCAGGCTGCCGCGACAGACCTGGGGATACCCTGTGTGCTCCTCATGGAGGAGAGGTCACAGCTGGGCCTTGACATTTTGGTGGGTTTTCTACGTGTGGCCAGACGTCGCTGCAGGGAACCGCAAGACCACATGGAAGTGTATGTAACTAGCACCAAATGCCCAGGCCGGATTTTATCCCACAATCAAAGAAGAGCTTTTGAGCAGGGAGTGACATGTTATAAGTGATATGATGAACCGGGTAGTCAAGATGCAGGGTAGTTTAGTGCAGGGAAGACCACTCCAAGGCTGCTGCTGGGCCGATGAGGGAGGGAGGAGGGGGCAGTGAGGCAGGCAAGGAGGGGACAGGTGGCAGAGACCAGGTGCAGAATGAAGCCATAAGGCCTGACCCACAGGATCGAGAGAGGCAAACAGCCAGTGACCTCTCCAGGGTTTCTGCTGGGAAAACAAAAGTGTCATGAACCCAGACAGGAGTCTGGGTGCGCAGTTCAGCTCTGATGAAGAAGGGTGCGTGCTTGTGAGACGGTGAAGACAGACCCCAGGAGGTTAGGGAATGAGGCCCCAGGGCCGTCATGAGGCCGGGGGTGTGGGGGGCGGTTGTTGAGCATGCCTCCTCGGCCATGTACAGGAGCCCCAGGAGGCAGGCCCTTCTCTTGGCAGTGCTTTGTCGCTTGCTCTGCCCCCATCTCAAGGCAGGGCCCTCCTGCCCCACCCTGTTTACCATCTCAGAACCCTCAGTACCCAGATCCTGGCCTTTCTCTGAACCTATCCCAAGAGGCATTTGGAGAGGAGTAGACAGTGTCCCTGTCTCAGCCAGACCTCACTTCCAGCTGGACCCTTCCAGGCTCCGCAGCAAGGCAGGGTCACACCAGCGACCTTCTGGGCTGTGCTTGAGGCCCTCTGGGGGGGTGGGGGGCTAGTCATCTCTTACTCATTTTTGAGGTATTTGTTCACATGCCCCAGGGGAGAGGTCTGGGAGGAAGGTACCCTGTCCAGTTCATCAGACGTGTATAAGGGACCTACAGGGTGTGAAGCACCGTCTGGACTCCGGGAAGGAGGCTGAAGTAGCCAAGAGATCGTTTGAGTTGCTTAGGGTAGGAGGCGAAGGGGGCAGAGCATACACACCTGACAACCTCAGTGTCCTCCCTTCTCCAGAGGAAGTGGAGTTCTGGGTGGACACCACTGTCTCTTGTTTGTCTGCATCTGGATTGCGAGCTGGTCTCCTGAGCCCTGTGGCCTCCTTCCCTATAAAGGAGACTCAGCCTGAGAGCCCCCATCTCAGGATCTGAATGCAGCAGAACAAGTCGTCCATCTGTCCGTCTGTCATACCATTCAAGGTCTCAGCCACATGCTTAGAGAGTGGCTCTATATTTCCCAGGGCTTCTGTGCCCGAGGAGAGTCGAGATGGCCAGTTATTACTGGAGTAAACTGACTCAGCTCCTTCCTGGTCAGGTAGGAGGCCCTGGGATTCTTGGCCCCAGAAGACCTTGCCCTTGCAGGCTGCCCAAGAGACAGGAAAGAGACTCGCACGTGGGGACCCAGACTTTGGCCCTGTCCTGTGCCAGGTCACCTGATATGGGGCCTTTCGGGAGCCTCCCTAACTCAAATGGGCCCCAGAAGTAGGCCCTATACAGGGTTCTAAGGCCAGACTGTGAGAAGGACGCCCCCCAAGAGAAAACGTGAGACAGGGGCTGTGTGCATCCTGGTGGGGATTGCCGATGTGAAATTACGCTCTGACCTGCACTTCCTGGCAGGGACAGACGGACTAGGATGGGACCACAGCAAGTCCCTAGCAGCTGCTGTAGTCAGTCCCTGGCCCTTTCATGTGTTAGTCTAATGAACTCCCGTAACCAGCCTATGAGGGAGATAAACTCCCTGTCCCCAGATCAGGAAACCGAGCTATGGAGAGATGGGACTGCTTACCCCGGGTCAACTCAGCTGTTCCGTGGCAGAGTTGATATTCGAACCAAAGTGATCTGGCTTAAGAATTCAGGCTCTTAACTGTCAATATGGAGTGACGCTAGGGGTTTCTCAAGTCATTTTTCAGGGCACTTAAAGCTGTTAGAAACATAGAAATCTCCCATCCTAATGCCTACAATTTATAGTCTAGGTCCCACGAAAAGTTTCTTTTAGTGACTGACTGGCTGGCGTCAGAGTGGGGACCAGAAACTAGGTCTCAGTCCTTTTACAGACAGTACCCCCAAAGTTCCACTTCCTTGGGGATCCCCTCTCGCATCTCCCCACAGAGAGCACCCAGCCCCAGCCCCGTGGAAGTTGCAGTGCCACAAGCAATGGCTTCCCACCCCCTCATCACCAGAGTGCCCTCCCTCTGGGATGGGGGAACGGGGGCGGGGGGAGGGGGGCACAGTACTCGTGGTTCTCGTTTAGTGTCTCCAGTAGCCTCTTTCGGTTCCTTGACCTGTAAAGGGTCCCGGGAAGATGAAACTTGGCAGAGAAAGTGGGTGAGCACCTGCCCCCTGCTGTGTGGGGACCACAGGGCAGCTGTCCCCTGGAGGAGGCCACTCTACCTGCTCAGCAGTTCTGGGTAGGCTGCAGGAGATGGAGACGGGGCTGCTCTTGCTGGGGCGGGGACAGAGGCTACCCATCAGCCTGGCCCTTTGGCCTTGTCCCTGGTCCTGGGCCTCGGCAAAGGGCCCCTCCAGTCCAGTGGCTGCTTCTCCTTTCTTTGGCTGCTTTCTCCCCCCTCACCCAGACCTTCTGTCCATGGGTCTCCTGCACAGCAGACAGTCCCCACCCCCCTGTGGGGTCCTGCCCATTTCAGAGCCCCATTCTCCTGAACGCAGCTAGGGTCCTACATGTCAAGAGCCAGGGTCAAGCAGGTGCTCACTAAGTGAGGCTCAGATGTCCTCCGAAAGGCTGCAGGCTGTGAAGCCCACCCAGCCAGAGAGGGGCCAGGGGGTGGCTTCCCCTCCAACAATCAAGGCCCTGGTGCGGTGACCCCGGCAGGAAAGTGGGACCCCTGGATCTCTAGTAGGGAAGGACTCTCGCTGTCCTTCCTGTGCCAGCTCTAACTTTTGCCTTGGTGGCTGACCCCACTCTTAAATTCCAGAAGCTGGCCTGGGATGGTTGCTTCCAAGGGGTTCTTGCAGCAGCCATGGAAAGCCCAAACCTGGAGGGTAGTGTGTAAAGTGAAGAGAGCATAAGGAGTGGGAGCTATGGGATTCAATGAGTCACGGGGCCTCTCCGAGCCTCAGGTTCATCTGTAAAATGGGCGTGACTTCCCTCCCTTCAACCCAGGCACCAGGCAGGATCTACCGAGGAAGATTGGGTAATACTTAGAGGTCTAGTGATTGTTTATCACCAATTGCTGTGACACTGAAGAGTAGAGCAGCCCAGCGGCCTGGCTGGAGGTTCTAGGCAGGAGGAAGGAGCTGACTCACTGGGCTGGAGGAGCAGGGGGAGCCAGAGGAAGTGGCAGAGATTCTGCTGGGGTACTGGACACCACTGTCAGACCGAAGCAGCCACATCAGCCACTTCCTCAGTCTCTCTGCACCCGCCACCCTCACGTGGCCGTGCATGCCTCTCAGAATGCTGAGCTCTGAGTTTGGCCAGGCCAGAGTGACTCACCCCTGGCCAGGCAAGCCCGCCCCCCAGCCTGCCTGCCGAGGCCCCTCCTAAAAGAAGCCAGTCTCCTGACTCAGTCGGTAGAGTGTGCAACTCTTGATCTCAGGATCATGAGTTCGAGCCCCATGTTGGGTGCAGAGCTCACTTTAAAAATTTTTTTAATTAAAAAATTTAAATTAAATTAAATTTTAATTTAAAAAATAGATGAAAGAAGCCGGTCTCTGCCAGCAGAAGGCATCTTCTCGTGTAGCGTCAGCCTGACTCTCGAGATCGAGAGTCCCCCCAGGCCGCCTCCTGCCCACGCCACCGTGGCCTTCCTTTAGAACAGGCTGTCTAGAGAGGAGAGAGGGCCCATCTGCAGAGCCTCCTCTCTCCGCCTCAGCCAGGGGAGTGGGAAGAATCTGCAATAAGAAGGTGATGGGAGAAAGTCTGGTGCCGAGGAAGGAGCAGGGAGCTGGAGGTGAAGACCCCTGGGGACGAGCCCCTCTCGGCACCAAATTGAGTCCCTCGAGCGCTCTCTGATCCCTGGGGCTGTCTATCTTACATTATGTATTACTCTTGACCATTCCTCGGTGTTGGTCTCACTATCCCCATTTTATAGATGAGAAGACTATTAACTTGTCCAGCATGTGAGACTCAAAAGTCATGAGCTTTCCAGGGATTCTGCTGCCTTTTCTGAATGCAAATTCAAGCAGATGGATCTGGCCCTAGACCTGCCCGTTGTTAACTGTATGGGTCCGCACTCGGCTCTCGCCACCCCTCCGCCCCAAGCCACGAAGTCCCGGTCCGTAAAATGAAGAACATGAGTGTCCGGCACAGGCCTGGCGTGGAGTCAGTACTCAGTGAATGGTACATTTATCAGAACATGCAGCAAAGTGTTTTTGCAAACAGCTGTCCCACCTTAGGGGCCCTTGCTGTCCTCCCCTGTTCAGCAGAGGCTGGATTCTGGCTCTTGTTCTGTGCTCTCTGGGGTCCGTCGGTACCTGTGCAATGAGCTGAAGCCTGTCTAAAGACCGGGGTGAGACACTAGACTCCAGCCCCGAGTCTCTGCAGGCCTGAACTCCTCCTTGCCTGAAGGAAGGCTGGAAAGGGCAGCCGTTCCCCCGCCTCCCCCACGACACCCAAGCCCTTGGGCCGCAAGCCCGCCCTAGGCGTCCAGATACAAAAAGACTCCATTTCCCAGGCTGGGAGCACTGCCAGCCCCAGCTTGTTGAGGCAGACCTACCCCTTGGGGGAAGCAAAGGAGGCCCTGGGGGCAGGAGAGGGAGCTCGGCATCAGCCTTAGAGCCAGCTCTGCTCTCAGTGCTCACCCCTGGGGGACAAGCCCAGCCGGGCCCACTGGCAGGCAGCATCTTCCCCCGTGGGAAATGAGGAGTCATGCAGACCCTGCCCACTTGCCAGGGCGAGTCTAGAAATGCCACTGGTTGAACAAAGGAAAAATGTCTGAGCTCCTGTATGCCGGGAGCTGGGGAGACAGAAGTAGAGATGTTGCTGGATGCTGAGCTTGGGGTAGTGGCTTGAATGCACACAGTGATGGGTGTGTGAGTGGTCATCACCGTAAGCTGTGTGGGCTGCAGCCCAGGGGGAGTTCGGGGAGGCGGCTCTACCACTGGGTCTGGGGGTCTTCTGGAGCCTGCTGTGAATCTGGGTGTACTACCGTGATGGGGAAGGGGCTTCCACACATGCCCATGCCCTGAGCTTCTAGGTGACCTTTTTGGGCTTGGCAGAACCTCCCTTGTTTCCTCCTGGAGGAGCCCTGGCTCCAGCTCTAGGAATGTCCATCTCCGACTTGCTCTGGGGCAGTCGGCTCTGCACTTTGGGAAAACAGGGCCTCCTTACTCTTCCTCGCTTCTCTGTTACACTCAGTTGCCTCCCGCAGGCCCTCCCAGAGTGCTCTTTCTGCAAAAGCAAGCCTGACCTGCCTTGGGGGGTGAGGGGCCACACCATTGGTCTGCGGCCCCCACCAGTATCCCACATCCTCTCCTGTCTGGGGATCCAGGGACCAGAACTTGCAGCAGATGGGGCAGAAATGAGACCCCGCAGAGCAGGCAGTTTCTTGAGTTGTGGCTTTCTTTGCGCCGTTGGTACTGGGACTGGTTACAGCCTGGTCCCCTGACCCAGATTTCTCTCCGCATTTCCAACCAGTCCTATGAGACCTCCCCACCCTTCAGCTCTCCTGAAGACCCTCATCATTCCCAAGAACCACAAGCCCTCCTAACTGTCCCTCCTGGCATCTCTGGGGTGGGTGGGGTCTTCCGCTGTGAGCTCACTCACTGTGAGCTAAGTTCGCCCTGGCCCTGTTTTTTTCAAAGGCCCTGGGGTATGTTCAGATCAATGAGCAGATGTGGTCTCGCCCTCAGGGCTGATGGGAAACCCTACCGCATTCAGCCTGTCCTTCCTGCTGCCAGCGTCCACGCCTTATGCCCATTCCCAGGCAGTGGCAAAGAGCTCCTTGTTCCCCTCCCTACACTCAGGGCACAGGGAAGCCAGGGCTGGCCAGGATCTTTGTCAAACCCAGCCCCTACCCAAGGTCCCAGGCTTGCTGCCCTGTTGGGCGGGGGGCACCGGAGACAAAAGGCTTCCCCCTGGCTTTTGAAACCTCAGGCTTGTTGCAGAAATGAGCCAGCGGGGTAGGGCTGGGGACTACCACGTGGCTGCTCTTCATAGGCATGGCAAGGAAGGACGTTTAAGAAAGAGAAGTCCCAAGTCTTGTAGTTTAGAGACAGCCACCGCCTAGGTGCAGGGCGCTGCAGAAGGAATGGGTCCAGGGCCCCAGGACGCTGCCCTGTGGCAGCATTGACTCCAGTCAGCTGCGTGATGTGACAGACTCAGTTAGAGCCGTGTCCACGAGTGACAGAGTGTGCAATGTGAAGGAGGGGCTGCTGTCTTGCCAGGCTTGGTCTGGGCCAGATGCCACGCACTTAGCTCTGGGCCTGAGACCCCCTGAGTGCTTCCAGAAGTCAGCAGTCAGGGGAGTGAAAGGTTAGAAAGGGCTGGGGCTGATTAGCCACAAGATGAGAAGCTTCAAAAGAGGGTAGGAAAGTGTCCAAATATCTAAAGGACTTTTTTTTTTTAAGATTTTATTTATTTATTTGACAGAGAGAGCACAAGCAGCGGGAGGGGGAGAAGCAGGCTCCCCATCCCAGGACCCCGGGATCATGACCTGAGCCAAAGGCAGACGCTTAACTGACTGAGCCGCCCAGGTGCCCCTAAAGGACTTTTTTTTTTTTTAAGATTTTATTTATTTATTTGACAGAGAGAGATCACAAGTAGGCAGAGAGGCAGGCAGAGAGAGAGGGCGAAGCAGGCTCCCTGCTGAGCAGAGAGCCTAATGCGGGGGCTCGATCCCAGGACCCTGGGATCATGACCTGAGCTGGAGGCAGAGGCTTTAACCCACTGAGCCACCCAGGCACCCCCCCAAAGGACTTTTAAATGAAAGAGATTAGACAAGACCCCAGGGACCCAACAAAGCCCAGCCACAGTGAAATTGGGGGGCCAGGGTTTTAGTGCAGGGACAGCAGATAGTGCAGAACAATTGGTGGGAGCTGCCCAGGGCACTGTGCCGCAGAGGATTCTGGGCTTGTGTCTGGTGTTGCTGGGAAAGTGTGCCAGACTCAGTGATGCCATCTGTCAGGGTGCTGGCTGGGAGGCCACTCCACTAGTGCCATGTATTGCCACCTGCTTCCCTGTCAGTGCTAGAAAGACCCTCCAAACCCTTCAGGTTATAGGAAGGTGACCACCTGGTCTGTGCCAGGAAGTCATTTCCCAAGGGCCCGAATGCCCTTGCAGACCACAGGCTCCTGATATTTTTTGTGCCATGGGTCCATTTGACAGTCATTAAAGCCTAGAATATTGTTTTTTAAAATGTGCAGTTAGGGGCATCTGGTGGCTCAGATGGTTAAGTCTGCATTCAGCTCGGGTCATGATCCCAGGTCCGGCGATCAAGTCGGGCTCCCAGCTCAGCGGGGAGTCTGCTTTTCCCTCTCCCTCTGCCTTTCCCCCTGCTTGTGCTGTCTCTTGTTTCTCTGTCTCTCTGTCTCAAATGAATGGGTAAAATCCTTAAAAAAAAAAAAAAGTGCAATGAAAGGTTTGGATTACAGAAAAAGCTACTTACTGAAATAAAGTTATCAAAACATTGAAAAAGCCAATTTGTGATGTAGTAATATGTGTGTGTAGACGCTTCTTGACACAGAAAATTGTAAGTAGTGGGTCTAATCACTGTGATTTTCTAGTAGCAATGCATGTAAATGCCACTTCCCGGTACCTGCAAGGACTGACATGCCGGGAAGAGTAGCCAAGACATGTGTGACAAAATCACAGGTACTGTGGGGCTACATTCACAATGTGAGGATATGCTACATTTCAGCTAAAGGTTTCTAGCCCGCCCCCTGCCCCCTTGCTGATCCCAGATGAAGACTTCGTGCTGCAGGAACTGGCCTTTTGGAGTGGAGTCTCACGCTGAGCCTGGTCCCCTAAGTTTGGGCCCTTGGTGTTGAGAGGAGCAAGCTTGTCCGCAGACCCCAGGGCCAGAGTTGCAGAGCTGGTGCAGTGCCAAGGCTTTGACCTTCTCTTTCTCTCCGCTGCAGGTGGGCAGACAACTTCATGGCCCCGGGCTGTGGAGGGAGCAAGGAGCACAGCTTCCAGCATCCCTTCCTCCAGGTATCCGCCCCATCCCTCCCCACCTCCTGTTGGCCAGGCCTCTGGCCAGGTGTCCCCCGTGAGGCCCTGAGGCTTTCTCACCTGGGGTGGAGCCTTCCCCTGCTTCCAGAAGAACCATCCTCTCCCTCCCTCTCTCCCTCCCTCCCCAGAATAGAGGCCAGGGTGTGAGTGCCCACAGAAGGGGGCAGAGGGCACAGCCCTCTCTGGGAGGGCTGCCTAAGTCCCGGGGAGCAGGCATGCCCAGGACGCTATAAGGCCAGCCCTCACATGTCCTCATCAGGACCCATCTGGAACATATCGACCCCCGTAGCAAAACCTGCTCTCCATCCTTGGGAAGCCCATACTCCACTGGGACGGAGCAGACAACATAAACAGGAGGCACCTGTGGCCAGACTAGGAAGCAGAGGCTCATACTTCAGCCCCTGCTCTCCCAGCAACTGACCGGAACTGACCGGAGGTTGGCCTTAGATTGGTGGTTTTCAGACCAGGCTGTCTACAGCCTCAGGGTTTCCATCGAGATGTTTCTAGGGGTTAGGGCTTAGACCTAGGAGGTAGTGTCTGGCCTTCCACATACAACAGCTCTGCTTTTGTCTGGTATATGTGCCAAGTCACAGGAAAGCTTCCATGTGAAGACAGGCTGTGTTAAAATTCTGTCCAAGGTGATTCTCCTTCCAGCTGTGAACTTACAGGGTTCCGTCCCTGCAGGCAGTGGGCATGTTCCTGGGGGAGTTCTCCTGCCTGGCGGCCTTCTTCCTGCTTCGGTGCAGAGCAGCGAGGCACCCAGATGCCAGCATGGATCCCCAGCAGCCCTTTAATCCCCTTCTTTTCCTGCCCCCTGCCCTGTGCGACATGACGGGGACCAGCATCATGTATGTGGGTGAGTAGCCGGGCCAGGCTGTGGAGGGCCGGAGGGGGCACTGGTGAAGCAGCTGCCTCTACCCCAGCTCACCTCACCCCTGCCTCATCCCAGACTTACACACATGTGCACACACACTCACGCACACGCGCAAACGAGCAAGATTTGCTGAGCACACACTGTGTGCAAGGCATGTCTTCAGCCCTGAGGGCCCCGCAGTGACTGGGTAGCCTTGGCCCTTGGGAGCTCACATCATGTGTCCCCTCTCCCAGCCCTGAACATGACAAGTGCCTCCAGCTTCCAGATGCTTCGGGGTGCGGTGATCATATTCACGGGCCTCTTCTCGGTGGCCTTCCTGGGACGGAGGCTGGCGCTGAGCCAGTGGCTGGGCATCCTTGCCACCATCGCGGGACTGGTGGTCGTGGGCCTGGCCGACCTCCTGAGCAAGCACGACGATCAGCACAAGCTCAGTGAAGTGATCACAGGTGCGACAAGGGGTGGGGACCCAAGGGCTACCGCTCCTGGTCTGCCCTCCCTGGGAGCCCAGCACAGTCGGTCACAGGACTGTTGCAAGCTCTCCTGTGTGCCAAGCCCTAGGTGAGGGCACAGGGGGACGTGGGCCGGCATCTGCTCACAAGATGACGGCTAGAGTGCAGAAAGGTGCAAGTAGCGTGAGAGGGGGTAAATAAGGAGCGGGAGGTCAGAGGAGGGAGAAGGTTTGTCCTGTGATAAACACGCACAGACTGCCAGGTCTGGGAGGGGGAGCGACCCACTGTCTATGGAGCATTCACCTAGTACCCAGCCTGGCAGCCTACTCAACAATGACGGGACCCTTCCGGTCCTCGGAGGATGGACTAAACTGGAAATGTCTATCACCAAGTCTCGTGCATCTCAGAAGACCTGCTTATTACCCCCACTGTGCCCCTCACAGGCCTCTGGATCTTCTGGAGCCTCAGCCCAGAGTGATAACATGCCTATGCTGCTGGCCTGCGCCACTCCTCAGGGGCCAGGAGACCAGGCATGGGGCTGCTGTGACTGCCTTGTGAATCATATGGGACCCTGCCAAACCAGGGGCTCTGGGGGTTCTCATGTCCCTGCAGGAGCCGTCCACCCCAGCACTGGGCCCACCACCCTAGCGGGGACCCTGTGGCTGTGCTCCATCCCCACCCCACCCCCTGCAGCCCAGCGTTACCCTGGCTCCCTTCCCCACAGGGGACCTATTGATCATCATGGCCCAGATCATCGTCTCCATCCAGATGGTGCTCGAGGAGAAGTTCGTCTACAGGCATAACGTGCACCCGCTGCGGGCAGTTGGCACTGAAGGTGTGTGAGCACAGGGGCTCGGGGGCTGGGGTATGGCTGTGGGGGCACCCTGGACAGTAGCTTGTGGAGGGGATGCACAAGCAGGAGTTCCAGGCGAGGTGCCAGGGCCCACGGGGAGGGGATGAGCCCCCTCCCCAACTCCTCCCTCCCTTTCCCATGAGTGTGCTGACAGAGACTCTGATCCAGGAGCTTGGGTTGGGGGCGGAGAGGGGACAAGGTTGAGGATGAAAGGGATGTGCGCCCCACTCTAGAGGAGCTGGCCAACAGGGAAGGGCCAGACAATGCATTTGCACTCAGACCACTCAGTTGACAAGCACATCTGAGTGCCTTCAGGACGGGGAAGGTGGTGTTCGAACTATAGCAAGAGCGGGAAGGAGGGAAAACTCCAGACAGAGTGAGAACATGGGGAGCCGGCCCTGAGTGGTGAACCAGTAAGGAGTGGTTGGTGAGATGCAGGTTTGGTGTCGGGGTAATGATCAGGAATTAACTAGGTCAGGGTCTTATTGTGGAGAACCTTGAATGTCAGGCAAGTGGATTTAATCCAGACTTTAAATGACAAACAGGGAGGAGCCACCAAAAGTTGTTGAGCTGGGAAGTAAAGACCAAAACCTTTAAGCTTTAAGAATATGAAGCCAATGGGGCGTACTAGCACAACACCAGCCACCTGTGGCCTGTGGCCCCGTTCGGGAGCTGTGCGAGCGCCAGGGGCTCCTGGCATGATAGCCCTCTCCACCCCTTGCAGCATCACACACCTTGTTGTGTCCGCTCGGTTTTGTTCCCAGAGACTCTGAACGGAGCCGTGCTCTGATTCACATTCTCGTCGGCTCCCAGTCGCAGACCGGTGACCCCGAATTCGAGACCTGTGTTTTTCCGCGCTTGTGAGAACAAGCGTTCGTGGCCGCAGCTGCCGTTCTTTTGTAAATGAGCACAATAGAGTTGAAGAGCGCCAGAGAACATGGGAAGGGTAGCTGCTATTTTGTGACAGTGCGTGCGTGGTTACGTGCCTGTGCATACGAGCGCTGGTCACGGTATAAAATGTAATTTTTATTCTGGGTCCAGTTGGAAGACATGATGAGAGTGGAGCAGGGCAGCTATAGCCCCCTCGGTGGGGCGCTGTGAACTCGGGGTGAACAGGAAGGAGCTGGTGGGAGGCCGGCAGAAGAGGGTCTTCCCGGAGGGGGACCAGTGGGGCTCAGCTGGGCGTGGGGGGAGGGGAGGGGCCGGAGTTGAGCAGAGAGAGCAGGGTGCTCCCTCCGCCCCCACAGGCCTCTTCGGCTTCGTGATACTGTCCCTGCTGCTGGTGCCCATGTACTACATCCCGGCGGGCTCCTTCAGTGGAAACCCCCGCGGGACGCTGGAGGACGTGCTGGACGCCTTCTGCCAGGTGGGTCGACAGCCACTCATCGCCCTGGCGTTGCTGGGCAACATCAGCAGCATCGCCTTCTTCAACTTTGCGGGTATCAGTGTCACCAAGGAGCTGAGCGCCACTACCCGCATGGTGCTGGACAGTCTGCGGACCATTGTCATCTGGGCCCTGAGTCTGGTGCTGGGCTGGGAGGCCTTCCACCCCCTGCAGATCCTGGGCTTCCTCATCCTCCTGATGGGCACCGCGCTCTACAATGGGCTGCACCGCCCGCTGCTGAGCCGCCTGGCCAGGGGCCGGCCCCCCGCAGAGGAGGGCGAGCACGAGAGACTGCTCGGCGGCTCCCGGACTCCCATCAACGATGCCAGCTGAGCCTCGCGCAGGTTCTCCGCTGCTACCTGGATGCGCCTTGTCCACCCTGAGGCCAAGGCTGCCCGGGCTGGTGAGCCTCCAGTGGCCTGTCCCCGAGGCCTCACCCTCTCCTCCCCACAGACCCCCCCCCCAAGGGCAGCTGCTACCCCAAGAGATGACCAGACACCCAGGTCCTCCTTGATCACCACCCCCTGTGCCGCCCACACAGGCCTGAGTACGGTGACCTACCCCTGCCAGGCTCCCCCCAAGCCCCTCCTGCAACACAAGCACTAAATCATGAAGTGGAATTGCAGGAACTAACAACCCTAAGATTTTCTCCTAAATCATAAGCTAAATTTGGTTCTCCAGAGAAGAGAGGTCAGTGAACACATTCAAACCAGAACTTGGCGCCGTGTTTTCTAGAACCTATAGGCTATTTGCTAACCCTGCCATGGAGACCTAAGTTTTAGCTGGACTGTGCCACAAACTCGGCGTATGTCCCCCAGCCCATTACCTAGTGGCCCTGGGCCTTGGGGTCCTCGTCTGTAAAACAGAAGGTGCAGCTGCTGTGGCTCCGGTGCCTTCCAGCCTCAGCCGGGCCCATCCTCTGGGAAAGGAGGAGCACCTTCTTTGGAAATGCTCCTCTGCTCATGGTGCCTCCTCCCCATGCCAGTGCTGGCGTCCTTGCTCCCACACTCTCAAGGCCTCCCTGCCCGGGGCGGGGGGGAGGGGGATGATGGGGAATTCCAAGCAGCCCTTAATAGCAGCTTTTACGAACTCTTCACCTTCCATTTTAAAGATGAGAAGACTGAGGCCCAGAGATGTAAGTGGTTTTGCAAGAAGGCTCTCCTGCTGTAGACTCCGGCCAGGCCCTTGGGATCCAGAGCCCATCTGGACCTCAACCCTACCCCCAGCAACCCGACTCCACAGATATCCCTCCAGGGTGACGAATTTACTAGCACTGCGCCATTTAGAGTAATTCTGGTGTCCTGGGCATGTGTTAAGTGCTCAGCGGTAATCCTTCGGTGTAACAAGCTGCACGGGTGGGTGCAGATGAGGAAGCCACGGCCCAGAGGTGCTTCACGGACTTCTTCACAGAGCCTGCAGTCCCAGCTAGGTTTGCCTGATTCCAGACCTACAGCCCCACCCACCTTACAGGTCTCTCTGGGGTCTTTGGAGTAAATTTTCCATGGCCAGAATGAAAGCTTCATGTGCTGTTGCTGTTGTCCGCCCCCCAACCCCTGAAGAGAGGGGACTGGCATTGGGGACCCCAGGGAGCAGAGCAGCCCTTCCTTGTGGAGTTCCTCACTCCGTGGCAGTTTCTGGAGCCTCAGACCATTTTTCTGGGCAGCTCCATCATAAAACAAAACACCGAATGCCTTCCTTAAAATAGATCCTGGGGGAAGGGCTCTTTGACAACGCAAAGCCCTCAGGCTGTGTGGGAATCAGCAGGTTATTAGATTGTTGGGAGGGGAGGGCCACTCGCTGCCACCAGCTCCAAGTCCCCAGGGGCCCCAGAACTTCTGTGGGCCACAGTGTGCACCCCAGAAGGAAATGGGGGGTGAGCCTGGTGGGGACTCCAGCTTCCTTGTCCAAAATAACTGGGGCCTTACGATGGCATTTGAGGCTCTATTTTTAAAAACAAAAGGGAAATTGACACACTGTCAATTTTTTTTTTTTTAATGAGAGGGAAGGAGCACAATGGTTAAATATCAGGCCTGACCCCAAATCAGGCAAATCACTTTACTTCTGGATCTTTGGGTCTTCACATCTCTAAAATGGGGAGGCTGGCCCTCCATCTTGTGGGATGAGTGTGAAAATCACATAAAATAATAAACTGAAGGTGCCCGTAAACACCCACATGGCAGAATGTCATGTCGGGTTCACACTGCCCTCTGGGGTGGCCTGCTGGGGGCACAGGAGTCCCAGCAGAGGCCCAGCACGGAGCATCAGTTCTCCAAGGGGAAGAAATGTCTTATTAAAATACACCATCATGGAAAAAAAAATACACCGTCATTGAGGAGAATGTAAAATTCCCATCTATTTTAAGACAAAACAAGATCCCTCAAGAACACTTCATGCCCACAGTAGGTGCCCTCCCAGGCCCTGGAGATGCGTTCCCTCTCTCCGACCACTCAAGGCTGACTTCTCCTCTGGAGGGTGAGTCAAGAGGCCTTGAGGTCATGTGGGCGGGAGGGTAAGGACCACCCCTCTCTCACTGAGGCTGAAGGGTTGTGGGGAATGTTTTTCAGTGGAGTAAGGGGGTTCGGAATGGCGGAAGTTTGGTTGGAGGTTCCGAACCCCAAAATCAGGACTGATAACAGTCTTCTGTAAACACCATTTGGAAGACTGTAATTTAAACTATGTGCATCATAGCGGACCAGTCAGTCCCTGCCCCCTGCAAAAAGGTCTTGGGGGGGCGGGGGGGGGCTAGGGCAGGGCTGCCTGCAGAACTGCCATCCAGAACCTGGGGTAGCCCTCGGGCTCCTCCACCAGGAATCTGCCCACAAGGCAGAGAGATTTAGCAGCAGACCAAGTGGTTCCAATTGCCTTTACTTTGTCCAAAGGTCTCTGCTTAACAAACAGCACTCAGAGAGGTCAGAGCTCTGACCCCCGCTGAGGACAATAGGAGGAGTGGAGCAAAGGGCCACCTGGTGTAGAGAAAAGAAGCAGAAGTCAGAGAGCTTCGACTTTGGGTGACCTTGGACAAGTCATGTTACCTCTCAAGGCCTTAGCAACCTATAAAAAGAAGAGGTTCTCCGCATTACTGAATACATATACCTCCCTGACCCACTTACAGATTAACCTCATGCTTTCATATTTGCCTTAGTTAAAAGCCCCTTTGGCCTTTTGTTGACTACATCCTTTCAAAACTTAAGGTCAGCAGGGAATTTCCCCTAGATATAGAAGTTTATAAATCACCCATCTTCATTAGGAACGCTTGTCAAAAAACCTTCAGTAGAGGACTACTCTCCCAGAATTCAGCCAACTGTATTGAGAACGGATGTGCTCCGAGGGCTGTGGATCCAGGAAAGAAAAACAGGAGACAAATGTGTAAAGAAAGAATTCCAGCACAGTGTGATGTGCATAAGGGGCCTTTGTATGAGATACAAAGGAAGCCGTACAGGAGCGATTAGCTAACTCAGCCTAGAATGCCCAGAGAGCTCCACTCAAGAGCTGAGTGTTAAAGAACGGGCAAGAGTCTCCCTGGCCGGGAGCTTGTGGAAAGCTCAGAAACGTGTAAGTGATGTATTCAAGAACCGCAGATAAGTAGACAGGTATGCCTGGAAATAAGCATGCAATGCTAAAAGTGGCCAGAGACAGGTCAAAGAGGTGGGCAGGCGCCCACATGGTGCTGTACCTTTTAGATTTTGCGGTGGCATGAGTTGACAACTCTGTAGACCTAGAGTACCCTGGGGGAGTTTTAGGCAAGGGAGTGATAGGATCCAAATTGCTGTTTGGAAAGATCACTAAAGGCAGAGACCAGTAAAACAACGCAATTGATTAGAGTCTGAACTAGAGAAATATTGAATAAATACAAGAGCCTTTCAAGGAGTCGGCTTATATTTTAGAGCCCCTAGCTGTCAGATCTTAACATTGCGTAGGCCTCCACCAAAGAATGGATCTCCTGGACCAGACTGCTCACCCCACCCTCCATCACGGTGGACACACAGAGTATCCCCAAGTATAGCTGCTTCCCTTTTTTTCCCCTTCCTTTGCCCTTTCCCCCCTCTTCTTAAAAATCATAAAATGCACACAACAAAACACCATTTTGATTATCAGTGAAATTGAATTCTCCTTGCTATGCAGTGGTAACCACTATCCATCCCCAGAACTTTATCTTCCCAAACTGAGAGTCTGTACCCATTCAACACTAATTCTCTGTTCCTCCTTTCCCTTGAGCCTCTGACAACCACCACCCTTCTTTCTATCTATGAATTTGACCACTGTAATGTACCTAATGTAAGTGGAATCAAACAGTAGTTCTCCTCATGTGTCTGTTGTATTTTGCTTACCCCAATGCCTTCAATACCCCAATTCACGTTGTAATGTGTCAGAATTTACTTTCTTTTTAAGGCTGAATAGTATCTCATTTTATGTATGCACTACATTTTGTTTATCTGTTCATCCGTTTGGACATTTTGGGCTATTGTGAGTTAACATCGATGTGAGCATTAGTGTACAAATACCAGCTCAAGTCCCTGCCTTTAATTCCTTTGAGTGTATACCCAGAAGTGGAATTTCTGGGTCATACGGTAATTCTACATTTAATTTTTTTTTGGTTAATCAACATACTATTTTCCACTCTGGATGCACCAGGGAACAAGGCTTGCGTGAAATCGCTGATTTTGTAATGACGTTTTCCCTAAGATACGTTAACTGGAAAACATTTAGAAAATACAAGGAAACAAAGTGTAGAAAATAAAATCTTTATTCTAACCACCGAGATGTACATTTGGCCAGAATGCGTGTTATCTCCAACATGAAGGGAAGGAATCATTTCCCCTAGGAGGATTCTACTGCAGTGCGGGAGGGTGTGAGCCAAGACATCGTTAGATCCTGGCTGTCCCGCCACCCCAGTCATCAGTAACGTTCACTCAGTGAAACTGGCTTCTGAGCCATATTCGTGGGGTGTTCCTGGGGAGGCCCCGGGGGCGACATGGGCTTGTCCCTTTCTTTCTAGGTCTGTCTCCTCATCTTTAAAAACCACTTCAGGGTGATAGGACAAACACAAAATGTTTGAACAAAGTTATTTCTCTTCAGGTACGCATTCTACAAACGCAGCAACTAATCTCCAGAATAGAGCTATCTTGCCCAACCACAGGGAACCCGAAGACGAGGCTCGGATCCATCAGAACTGAGCACCCGCACAAACAGAGCAGAAATTCCCGCCTTCTTTCATTTCTCCAGGTTCCCATTGGCTGGTTCCTACCGTCGATCCGTTACGTCCTCACACGGCGCGCGCCGCTCGCCTTCCGGCCTGTGCTCCCATTGGCCCTCCCTGCCGTCGCTCTGCGCCAGGGGCGTTCCAGAGCCAGCCACTGGGAGTCGCTGAATTCGGGTTTTAAAAAACGCCGCCAGTGAGTTGGCAGTGCGGGCCCTTGGAACCGAGGGCCCGCGGGGGGCTGCCGAACACTCACCCGGTCGGGGCACGCGGCCAGGACGTTCCCGGGCTTCTCCCCGGACGCCAGCCTCTGTCCCCCGACCTCGAAGGCAGAGAAGGAGCCGCCGGGCCGCCACCCTCCGCGCGCGCCATGGGCCCGCGCCGCCGGAGTCGCAAGCCCGAAGTCCCGAGGAGGCGCCCCGAGACCCCGGCCGCCGGCCCCCCTCGTCGGGCCCCCTCCTTAGGTAACCGGCCGCGGCCCCTTGCTCTGGAGCCGGCCTCCCTGCAGCCTGGCTGTGAGGAGGGCACGGCCGGATCCGCGTTCCCATTTCACAGACCGGAAAACCGAACTCGCGTGCGGAGCGGGGGTCCGAATCTCCCGACTTCCGGCTGGCGCTCCCCTGCGGCCGGGCAAAGCCCTGCTGCGGGTCGCACCTGCTCGGGCCTGGCCCCGAGTTCCAGGCCCCGCAAGGGACTTGGGAAAGCGAGCAGGAGAACGGATGGCCCAAGCGGCCTGGCTCCTAATACTCATTCTTGCTACTGCTCGCATTTATTGAGTACTTGCCACTAACCAGGCATTGTGTTCCACTCCTTCCGTGAATTAGCTCAACTTTACATTGTGCCCATTTTACAGATGAGAAAACTGATGCGCCGACAGGCCGGGTACTTGAACAAGGTCACACAGCTTGCTCCAGGAGACAGGATTTTTGAGTGTTTGTGCTTTTTTAGGTTGCAAAATTTTTGGCCACTTGTTGTGACAATTTCAAACAATTCTGCTTTTAGAAGGTACCCTTCCAGGTGTCCTTCTTATGTGGGGGGTGGGGAGGTGAGCAATGTATGTGTTTCTTAAGTGAATGGCATTGTTGGGCCTTCAGTAGAGTGCTCTCACCTTGTTGCCTTCCTGAGGTTTGGGATCGCGAAAGAAGACAGGTCTGTGGTCCTCAGTTTCTGCACTGTGGTGTGGTGGATGGGTCTGGTGGATGCCCCACAGGGCAAGAACTGTTCCTTGTGGCAACAACTGTTTTACTTGTCTCCTGCTAGATAGTTAAGAGCAGGGTGAAAAAAGTGTATTATGGGTTATTTTTCTTTCCTGAACCTTAATAACCTTTGCACCCAGCCAATTTACTGAATTCTCTTGCTAATTCTATTGTTCAGTTGCTTCCATCGAAATGATTAAGTAGGTTATTGTTTGCAAATAAGGACTTTATTATTTTTTTAAGATTTTATTTATTTATTTGACAGGCAGAGATCACAGGTAGGCAGAGAGGCAGGCAGAGAGAGAGGGGGAAGCAGGCTCCCTGCTGAGCAGAGAGCCTGATGCTGGGCTCCATCCCAGGATCGCAGGATCATGACCTGAGCCGAAGGCAGAGGCTTTAACCCACTGAGCCACCCAGGAGCCCCAGGACTTTTTAAAAAATATTTTATTTATTTGACACACAGAGAGAGAGAGAGAGAGCAAAGGAGGGGGAGGGCCAGAGGGAGAGGGAGAAGCAGACTCCCTGCTGAGCACAGAGCCCAACATGGGGCTTGATCCTGCGACCCTGGGATGATGACCTGAGCCGAAGTCCAACTTTTAACAGACTGAGCCACCAGGCACCCTAATAAATAAATCTTTTAAAAATAAATAAATAAAATGTAAGTGGACCACCTCTCTGTCTTCCTTAAAACTCTCCCATAGCTTCCTGTTACTTTGGGATTAAATCCCAACTCTGTATCCTGACACTGCAAGACCCAGTGATTAAATGTCTAACCCCCGTTCTTTCCCATGATATCTCCCCAGAGTTGGTTACTTTTCACAACCCCTGGTTCCAGGGCCCAGATGTCAGGTCTTCCCTTACACCTTTGAGGTTATTACCCATATTTCTCTCAAAGTCTCTTTTTTTCTTGCTAACTCAGATTCCTCCAGTATTGGTTATTTTGTTTGTCGAGTCTGTTTCCTTCCTTACACAGTGTTGCCCTTCTCACGTTGGTAAGATTGGTTGTGTTCATTCATTTTCTGCGATGGCTGCATCTGTCTATTAAAGGCTGCCTCCAAGGGAGTGTGGATTGCCAAACAGTAATGGGGGGCGGTAGACACCAGTAGCCTGACTCCTGAGTGTGAGGCCCCCCTGTTTCTCCGGTCCCCATTACCCACTTGCTCATGCAGCTCTCCTTACACTTTGTAATTAGGTCACTATTAAATCCCTCCCAGGGGTTTAACTACTTGGTGTGCCTTCTCTTTCCTCGGCTGGACCTTAAGTAACATTTCTGGAGCTAATTTTCTCCTTCAAAATGTTAGTTTGGGGGATTCCAGCATGGCTCAAACAGTTGGGCATCTGCCATCAGCTCAGATCATGATCTCAAGGTTGCGCTACCTGCTCAGTGGGGAGCCTGCTTCTCCCTCTCCCCCTGCCTGCCGCTCCCCCAGCTTGTGCTCTCCCTCTGTCTCTCTCTCTCTCTGTCAAATAAATAAAGAAAAAAACTTATTTTTAAAAAAATGTTAGTTTTCATGGAGGTTTTTCTTTTTATTCTTTGTTCAGCTTAGGAGTGGTTTAGTGTTTTTTTTGTTGGTCCTTGATTTTATTTATCTAACAATCATACTGTTTTTTGTTTTTCCCTTTTTCATTATTTTATTATCTTGAACATTTGGTTATCTTCTTTTGGTTTATTTTAGTACTACTCTCCCTAAACACTTGAGGTGAATACTGAGCTCAGCTGCCATTTCAAGCTTTTGTTTTTTTAACAGAGAATCGATCTTGAACCTGCACATTTTCCTCTAGTACTATTTAGCTGTATCTCCTCAGTTTTGAGATGTAGACTTTTGATTCACTTCTACATAGTCTAATGTCAATTAAGTTTCTTCTTCAACACAATAGTTCAAAGTTTTGTTTTTTTGTGGGTTTTTGTTTTTATTTTTTATTTTTGTGTTTTTAATTTCAAATCAGAATTTCATTTTTTTGACCTCTACTTTTGGGAATATTTTTAAGATTTTTTTTTTCTTTTTCTGTTGTTGGAACTGGTCTTTGAGCCAAAAGCTCTGGCTCCATAGCCCAGTGGCCTAACATAGGTACTAAGTTATGCCATGTCCAAGGTCCCTCCTTGGCCACAAATAAGCTCTGGCCAATTGTCTTCACTTCTTTGGGTCTCAGGATAACGGAGACAGGGAATTGTGCTAGAGAACCTCTCAGATTCCTTCCAGCTCAAAAATAAAATAAAATAACTGAGTTTCTAATCTAGATGGGAAAAAGAGGCCCGAAGTACTGCAGGGCTCAGAGGAGGAAGGTGATCTATCAGTTTGGAAGTGACTGGGAATCAGGAAAGGCTTCTTGGAAGAGTTGGCATTTAAGATAATACCCTCAAAGGATAATTACTGAGGATGAATCCTCAGAGGACCGCTCATTCATTTAGCAAATATTTATGTAGCCTCTATCCACTGTTCTCCAGTTGCTGAAGATAAGCATAGTAAATGATAGACTGAAATCCCTGCTTCCGTGGAGTGAATGGCAGCCTGGCCATCTGACAGTTGGCCTGTGCCAGCCACGCTGAGAGGTTCAGCTACTGACAATCCACTTGCCAACCCAACTCTTCTCAGGCGCTTCCTCCCGTCAGCGTGGTCCCCGGAGATCCCGGATTCTGAAGGAAATCCGAACGCTTCAGAAGAGCACGGGCCTGCTGATAAGGAAGAGCCCCTTTGGCCGCCTGGTGAGCTCCGCCAACCCCCTGCTGCCTCCTTTCTTTAACTCTCCCCGGCAGTGCGGACTCTGTCATCTCTTGCCTGAATGGCTAAGGGAACCTATTCTCTAACCTGGCACAGGACTCTTCATCTTTGGAAAACATGAGCCCACCAAGGGTGCCTTCCGGTTCTTTATGGAATTAGTTTCTAACCCCCACCACCTCTGAAACTGTGCTCTTTGGTTATAGAAATAGGGACTCCTTCATCCATCTATGCTTGACCCCTCTTCCTACCCTGGGAGATTTCCTCCTCCTCTCCCTACCACCAGCAGGAGACATCCCAATTCCGCAACTCCCAGGAGTTGACACCAGCTGCTAGTTAGGTCCTAAGATTAAGGGCCACAAGGTATCACAGAAGTGAAGATCCACAGAAATTCATGGAGAGGATCTTCCCCTTGAATCTCTCTTCTTTTACTGTCCACTCCCCATTCCCTTTCTCCCTTGCTCCCCATCCCACCCCTCCTTCACAGGCAAGAGAGATATGCGTTAAATTCACTCGCGGGGTGGACTTCTCTTGGCAAGCCCAGGCCCTGTTGGCCCTACAAGAGGTAAGAAGTGGGTTCACTTTGGTGGGGACAGGAGAAAGGCATTCTGGAATTCCACAGGGCTGACTGAGATGTGCCACACGCGGACTCTTGCCTCTTTAAAAACACCATCAAGGAACGCCCGGGGTTTGGAGGCCAGATCTTTCTGTGGTGATAGCAGAATTCCCAGGCACAGTCCACCCTCGTTTTGTGGGCAGCCTTTCAGACAGCGCTGGGAGCCCTCAGAGACCACGGGCGGTGGGGCTCCTAGAACGAAGCAGCTCACGCCCCATCGCATCCCGTTTCTCTCTGCCCCCAGGCTGCAGAAGCGTTTCTAGTTCATCTCTTTGAGGACGCCTATCTCCTGTCCTTACACGCCGGCCGGGTCACTCTCTTCCCGAAGGACGTGCAGCTGGCCAGAAGGATCCGAGGCATTCAGGAAGGGCTTGGCTGAGCCCCTGCCCCGTCTCTGTAAGCCTTGCTTGCCCACTGCAGAGAGAGCGGCCTCTGGGGAAGAAGCCCCCCGGCCCCAGCCTCTCATCCCCGGGATGGGAATTTCTCTGAAGGAATTGCCATCCGTGGTCCCTTGCTGTCTCACTTCCCTTTGTTCTCTAGGAAAGTTTGACTCGGTTTTAGCTTGAATGCTTGGGATTCTATGGCTTCTGCCCTTTTGTACAATGTTAAATAAAAATATTTATCTATTTAATGTCCAGGCAACACGGGTCTGTTAGAATTCAGCCTCTGTTTTACAAGGACCAGGTGATTCATTTCGATTAAGAGAAGTTTGGCTATTGAAAATGCCTTGGTAGTAAATGTGATACCTGACTTTCAGGGATGACACCAAGGCCTCTGTCCAGAGCCAGGAACAGATCCGCGGAGGGCAAGGAGGTGTCTACTCGCTGTCCCTGAGCAGAGTGCATGTCGCTTTTGTAATCGGTTCTTTTAAGAAGGACAAGACTGCATAG
The DNA here is from genome assembly GCF_002288905.1 of Enhydra lutris kenyoni. Classification (NCBI taxonomy): domain Eukaryota; kingdom Metazoa; phylum Chordata; class Mammalia; order Carnivora; family Mustelidae; genus Enhydra; species Enhydra lutris. The sequence continues at coordinate 2,090,745 of NW_019154119.1, read as the reverse complement.
CTTTTCTCTGGAACAGAGGTAATAGATGAGAAAATCAACAGCATTCCAAAGGACTGAGAATTCTTTTTAGATAATGAGACTCCAAGGTTCGCTTCAATTTGCAAATGATTCACATGACTGCTGAATGATTTTGAAGACCTCAGACTTTCTAGGCTATGGAAAAAAAGATATTTACCTATTATTTTACGTTTTCCTGTACCATTTACATTTCTTGCCATATGTATATTTACTTTTCTTTAAAACATAAGGGAAAAATATAAAAGGCGACCACTTGAGTCAGTTGCACGAAGAGCCCAGCACGTCCACGCACTAATCCGTCCCTCGGTTAACCTCACCCGGAGCGGGGCAAGCAAGGGAGGCGTGGGCCACGCCTCCTGACAGCTGGGGAGCTTTTTAAAAACTCAACTGGGGTTAAAATAGAAAGTCTTAAGTCCTGTCGTTCTGATTCCTTTGAGTAAATTCCTGTCAAACTCATTCAGAAATTCTAAATTCCGACTTGTAGAATTTATTTTATTCTTCTTTGTAAATCATAGATGACATATCATGATTTATACTTTAGAATTTTTCATCTAGGGATTTTAAAGTGCCTTCTCAAGTTTTTACAGGTGTCTTTATCACTTCTTTGTGGAAAGATAATAAAATTAATTCTTTAATGAAAAAACTGTAAAGCAAAGTTACAGTTACCACATATGGAGATGCTACGTTTTTTGTGAGTTACTGTTCAGTTCTCCATTTGTACACGCGGGACAAGCAGCCTCCATTTAAACAAGAGAATGGAGGGATGTGTTTTGGGCTCCAGTAGAGTGTGAACGGGTGAAAACCTTACACTTCTGTCACAACCGAAAGCAGTTAAAGAGATTTCCAGAGAAATGGAAAGGGCCACGGGAAGACTTTTAGACTTTGTGTGTGATGGAAATGATTAGCAAGGGTGGACCTCTGACAGTGATGTGTGGGGCGACCAAATTTGGAGAAGAACTGAAGGGAAGGACCAAGTTCTGTTGTTGGATAAATTTTAACCCTTTGGAAAAACCTCTTCCTGTTCAACATCAAGTCCTATTTATACAGACATTCGAATAAAGTATCTACTGTGAATGTATTTAAAGTTCTTGTCAGAGTATTATTTATTAGAAGATTATAGTCTGCCTTCAGGCGCCTGGGTGGCTCATTCGTTAAGCGTCTGCCTTCATTTCAGCTCAGGTCATGATCCCAGGGTCCTGGGATCAAGCCCTGCATCCGGCTCCCTGCTCCGCAGGAAGCCTGCTTCTCCCTCTCCCACTCCCCTGCTTGTGTTCCCTCTCTCGCTATGTCTCTCTCTGTCAAACAAATAAATAAAATCTTAAAAAAGAAGCCACTTGAATAAGTTTATATGATAGTGACATGTAGAATCAGGACCTAAATCCAGGTCTTCTGATCTGTGATGAAGGCATTTCCTACTTGGCCACAATCATCTCCTTGGGGGAATAAGATAATGTATATGAAAGCACACTGAATACTAAAACACTGTGCAAACACACAGTACTGTGAGTGAAAGCCCACCTGTCCTTGGCCCTCATCTCTTGCCCTTGTATAACCTTCTATTACTGCACTTTGCATCTATTCATGTAACAAGAGTCCAGAAAACGAATTGAGGGGATTCATTACTGGGTCCTTGCCAGGCTAGGGAACAAGCTGCCCCTACTTCTGCCTCCTTATGCTGTCATTCTAGAAAGAGCAGGTCACACACACCCCTTGCAGAGGGTATATTGAAAATACTTAAGCGATTGACAAGGACATGAGTACTGAATAGGAACATTTGCAAGGATGTGGATGGAGCTAGAGACTATGAGGATAAGTGAACTAAGTCAGTCTAAGGAAGATGAACACCATAGGATTTCACTTGTGTGTGGAATTTAAGAAACCAAAGGGGAAAATGAGAGAGAAGGAGAGAGAGAGGCAAACCGGGAAACAGACTGTTAGCTACAGAGCAACGGTTACCAGAGCGGAGGCAGGTGGGGGCGGGGGTGGGTGAAGCAGGTGATGGGGATTAAGGAGTGCGCTTGTGATGGGCACCGGGTGTTGTATGGAAGTGTTGAATCATGATACTATACACCTGAAACTAACCTTACACTGTATGTTAACTAACAGGAATTTAGATAAAAACTGAAAAAAAAAAACACAAGAAAAAGATATTGTGGCTCATTTGGCAAAAAAAAAAGAGTGCACACAGAGATCTGACCAATCGGAATGAAGCTAGCTAGTATGCAGTACACAGACTGCCCTGTGGGAAAGAGATCGGTCAAATCTGGGTTATATCATTTATGTCACTGACCATCAAATAATCATTTGTACAGACACATTTTAAAGTCCATATAGAAAAAAGGCAGCAACTGTACCTAGAAAAATCCTTAAAAAGAAGAGTGAGAGAAGCATTAACCTTTCAAATAGTAAGCCCACAATAAGCCTCTATATTTAAACTGAATGGCACCATCACATCAATAGACAGACTGGTAGAACGGAACAGAAAGTCCAGAAATAAACCAGTGCACATGGGAACTAAGTATCTGATAGAGGTTGCATCTCAAATCACTCAGGAAAAGATGAATTTTTAAAATGTATTGAGGTGGGGCGTTTGGGGGGCTCAGTTGGTTAACGTCTGCCTTCAGCTCAGGTTGTGATCTCAGGGTCCAGGGATGGAGCCCCTCCTCCAGCTCCTTCTCTCTTGCTCGCTCTCTCTCTTGAATAAATTATATATATATATATGGAGAGAGACAATCAGATAGTCACATAGAAAAAAATTAAATTGGGTTCATACCTTAACCCATAGACAAGAATAAACTAATGAATTGCAGGTCTAAGTGTTTAAAAAAAAAAAAAAAAAGAAGGAAAGGAAAAAAGAAACCATTTTTACTAGAAGAAACATGTACTAGAAGAAAACACAGGTAGAGTCCCTTTACAACCTGGGAGTAGCAGAGAGCTTTTTGTGCCTCACGGTCCAGATTCAACAAAAAATGGATTAATAAGTTCTACCCCAGTAGAATTAAAACAAAGACATTTGCATGGTTAAAACCCAAATGAAATATTTACAATACATATCAGAAAGAAAGAACTAATGCCCCTGATTTATGAAGTACTAAAAATCAGGGGCTCAGTCAGTTAAGCCTCTGCCTTCA
>NW_019154119.1:2080742-2086687 GCF_002288905.1 Enhydra lutris kenyoni | reverse complement strand
ATTTTCAGGATATCTCATTGAAGCACAAAAGAATATACATAGCACAGGGTCTCTTGTAAAAGAAAAAATTGCAAAGTACAAAAAATACGCTTTTTGTGCAAAAAGAAACATAGGAAGGCAAGTCAGTAACTAATGAAATTGTTTACCTGCAGGGATGAGTGGAAACAAGTGGAAGGAAGAGTGAAGGGGATGGGACATCTCCTTATGACACAGTTTGACTTTAAACCAGTTATGTTTTACATATTCAAAAGATAAAGTGATATCGAAAACAAAAAACTCAGGGACACCTGGGTGGCTCAGTTGGTTAAGTGTCAGACTTTGGCTCAGGTTATGATCCCAAGGTCCTGGGATCAAGTCCTGCAATTGGGCTCCCCGCTCAGCGAGGAGTCTGCTTCTCCCTCTGCCTGCCGCTCCCCCTGCTGTGCTCTCCCTGTCTCTCTCTCTCTGACAAATAAATAAATAAAATCCTAAAAAAAACCAAACCCTCTAAAATGAAAAAAACAAATAAAGGAAATGAAACTCACTATATATCATATTGATAACATAACTACAGAGAGAGGAAAAAATTTAATCCTAGTGACTTTTTTTTTTAAAGATTTTATTTATTTATTTATTTGACAGAGAGATCACAAGTAGGCAGAGAGGCAGGCAGAGAGAGAGGGGGAAGCAAGCTCCCTGCTAAGCAGAGAGCCCGGATTCAGGGCTCGATCCCAGGACCCTGGGATCATGACCCAAGCCGAAGGCAGAGGCTTTAACCCACTAAACCACCCAGGCACCCTAATCCTAGCAACTTTTGAACACTTTATGTGTTTTTTGTGGAATATGGTCAGAAGACAAAAAGAACTGCAAAGAAATCTTTACTGTTTCTTGGTAAGCTTGTTGATGGTAGTGGTATCAGGGTAGCAATTTCAAAATGGTTATTTATTGTAGGACTAAGGAAATGGACAAATAAATTGACGATGTTGGGAATCAACGTTCTCATTAAGGGAAAACAGGTAGGAGAACGTATATAAATTCATAAATATGTATGTATGTATATATACATATATATATGTGTGTATATATATATATATATATATATATATATATATATATATATCTACTTATGTGAAAAAAACATATACAGTTGACCCTTGGACAACAAAAGTTTGAACTACACAGGTCCACTTATGTGCAGATTTTTTTCAAAAATACAGGGTGGTGTACTATAAATGAATTTTCTGTACGGTTTTCTTTTCTTTTTTTTAAGGTTTTATTTATTTATTTGACAGAGAGGGAACACAGCAGGGGGAGTGGGAGAGGGAGAAGCAGGCTTCCCGCAGAGCAGGGAGCCAATGCGGGGCTTGATCCCAGGACCCCGGGATCATGACCTGAGCAGAAGACAGACGCTTGACAAATGAACCACCCAGGCGCCCCTCTGAATTATTTTCTTAACGTTTTCTTTTCTCTAGCTTATTTTATTGTAAGGATACAGCATATAATACATATAACTTAAAAAAAATGTGTTAATTGAGTGTTTATGTTATTGGGAAGGCTTCTGGTCTAGAGTACGCTATAAGTCTGGGGGAGTCAAACGTTATACAGGGATTTTCAACCGTGTGGGTTGCCAATGCTTCTAACCCCATGTTGTTCAAGATCAACTGTATTTCCTTGTTCGTTCATTCTTTCCTTCTTTTCTGAGACAGAGGAGAGAGAGCGCACGCGCACACATGCAAGCAGGGAGAGGGACAGAGGGAGAGAGAGGATCTCAAGCGGACTCTACGCTGAGCTTGGAACCAGATGTGGGGCTCAATCTCATGACCCTGAGGTCATAACCTGAACCAAAATCAGGAGTCCAACATTTAACCGACTGTGCCACCCAGGTGTCCCTGTATTTCCTTGTTCTTTCTACCAAAGAATTTTGCTTAGAGGCAAAGTCAGCAGTAGCAGTGAGCGTACCTAGCACCTAGGTTTCTAAATACGGCAGCCCCCACTTACCCCAGGGGATAAGTTCCAGACCCCCTGTAGATGTCTGCTACTGCAAATAGTACGGAGCCATACACATACCATTTTTTCCTATATGTACATTCCAACCATAAAGATTAGTTCATGCATTAGGCATAGTAAGAGATGAACACCACCAATAATAAAATAGAACAATTATAACAGCATACTATGATAAAAGTTATGCGACTGCGGTCTCTCTCACAAAATATCTTATTGTACTGTATTCATCCTTTGCCTTCTGGTGACAATATGAGATGACAAAATGGCTGCTCCATGACATGGAGGGACGGGAATGACGTAGGCATCGTGACATAGGATTAGACTACTACCGACCCTCTGGCAATCTGTAAGGGGGTCATCTGCTTCTGGTCTACCAGTAGATTAGGGTAAATGAAGCTGTGGAAAGCACAACCGTGAGAAGGCAGGACTGCTGTACCGATCCCCAAGGACAACCACCAGCACTCCTTGAAAATTACGGATTCCAGCCAGGACTGGAACTAAGAAAGTACAAGGTGAACCTGGGACAACATTTCTGTTCTCCTACATAAATGTCTGGGGACACTAGTGTACAGACACACATCTATATACACACACACAGGTAAGTAATAATTAACAGAGTTAAAAACTGAAGTGGAGTGGTTTCTAAGATATCTTGTTAAGAAAAAACGGAAGGCACAAAAGACTATCATACGCTACTCTTCTGCATTAGAGAAAAGGTGCTTTTTTTTTCTTTTTCTAAAAAGAAACACAGCAAAGAGTGTACCAACACTAATGTGACTATGTCACAAAGACAAAGGGGCCAGCTGGAATAAGCTCTCATTTTGAGTATTAAAATCAGTAATGACAGGAATGGGTTAAAACACATTTAACAACAAAAAAATTCATGACCTCACACTGAGTCTAAATAAATGTAGATGGGGTGGGGAGAGAAGGGAGAGATTTTCTTTACAGAAGAATCCCAACTAGTAAATGTAGACAGAAAGAAAAATCACCATTTAAAAACCACCATAGTTATAAATTGATTCGACCAAGAATGATCTGTGGATGCTAAAACCATTGGGTGGAAGATCACTAAGGAACAGGATGCAAAGAAATCTGACACAACCAGGGCGCCTGGGTGGCTCAGTTGGTCAAGCTTCTGCCTTCAGCTTGGGTCATGATCTTGGGCTCCTGCGATGGACTCCCTGCTCAGTGGGGAGTCTGTTTGCCCTCTCCTGCTGCCCCTCCCCTGCCACTCGTATTCTCTCTCTGCCTCTCTCAAATAAATAAATAAAAGCTTAAAAAAGAAAAAGAAAAGAAATCTGACACTACTTTGAGTAAGTGATAAAACATAACATCACCAGTAAAGGAATGAACTGACATCAGGCATCTCCCGATGTGATACACTCATCTATGAGCCTCGTCTCTGCGGCTCCCGCCAAAACACTTCACCTGAAGATAATGAAGAAACAATCGGGCAAATCCAAGGTGAAGCACATTCTGGAAAATAACTGGTCAGACTCCTGTACTATCAATGTCATAAAAGACACAGAAAACAGCTAAAGAATTCATCTAGATTAAAGAAAACTAAGGAGACCTAATAACAAAGTGCAACGCATTATCTCCTGATTGGATCCTGGACCTGGAAATAAAAATAATGCAGAGATAATTGGGGGAATTTGAACACAGGCTGCATATTCAATAATCGTACTCATGGTCCTTTTTCCTGAGTGTGAAAATTATATTGTGGTTATGTAGACAAATGTCCTTGTTCTTAGGGGACACAGTAATTTGTGTCAAATGTCATCTTATCTCCAAGTATCTTTCAAATAATTCAGAGGAAAAGAGGGATGAAGCAGATGTGGCAAAATGTTAAATATTGGTGAATTTAGGGGTGCCTGGGTGGCTCAGTCGGTTGGGCATCTGCCTTCAGATCAGGTCTCAATCCCGGGATCCCGGGAGCAAGCCCCATGTCAGGTACGCTGCTCAGTGGGAAGCCTGCTTCTCCTTCTTCCTCTCCCTCTGCCTGCCACTACTCCTGCTTATGTGCTGTTTTTCTCTGTAAAATACATAAATAAAATCTTAAAAAAAAAAAAGATTGGTGAATCTAGGGAGAATTGTATGGGTGTTCACTGTTCTGGCAATTTTTCTGTAGGGTGGAAAATTTTTCAAAATAAAAGTGTGGGAGGAGTTTACCTCAACAATATTTCTGCAACTAAAGATTTACTAATGGAAACCTTTTTATTTCAAACAATCGCAATATATTTGGAAAGATACAAACCAGAATCAAGCAAAAGACAGAAGCTATACACACCAAAAAAAAGACTGATTGATGTGACTATGTAAAAATGTAAAGAAAACATCTCTCCATCAAAAATGGAAAAATAAAAAATAGTCATAAACTAGAGGAAAACATAGAAAAGGAATAAAAAAAAAGGCTACTGTCCTTGCTATATACACTCCCTCTTATAAATTAGTAACAAAAAATTAAATATGCCCAAAAGAATGGGTGCATATGCCCAGAAGGCATGAAGAAGTAACACAATAAGGAAAAAAAAATAATAGCCAATATATATCTTTAAGCAGCCAATCTCCATAGTCATTAAAGGAATTTGAATTAGGGGCACCCGGGTGGCTCAGTTACCTTAGTGTCTGACTTCAGCTCAGGTCATGATGTCAGGTCCTGGGATCCAGCCCCTGCTTGGGCTCTGCCCTCAGCAGGGAGTCCGCTTCTCCCTCTGCCCCTCTTCCCCTCCCCCTATTCATTCTCTCTCTCAAATACATAAATAAAAATCTTTTAAAAAATGATGATATGCATATATTTGTACAGAAAGGTGTTCATAATTTTCAGTGAAGAGAAGCAAGTTAAAAACAGCATGGCAAAGATGGTCCTATTTTTATATAAATATATTTACATACTTACATACGCATAAAAAAGCCTAGAGGGACATTCTCCAAAATTTGTCTAAGTGATTTTTTGGAAGAAGATTGGGGTTTTTTTTTGTTTTTGTTTTTGTTTTTAAACAGATTTTATTTATTTATTTGACAGAGAAATCACAAGTAGGCAGGGAGGCAGGCAGAGAGAGAGAGGAGGAAGCAGGCTTCCTGCAGAGCAGAGAGCTGGATGTGGGACTTGATCCCAGGACCCTGAGATCATGACCCGAGCCAAAAGCAGAGGCTTTAACCCACTGAGCCACCCAGACATCCCAGCCTTGAGTTTTCTAATTTCTGGAACCCTTCCCCCTCTGAGTCCCTCAGCACAGATAATACCCTCTCATTCCTCATACCTGGATGAAGTTCCCTTCATATTCAAAGAAAAGCAGTGGCAACGTGATGCTGGTGATGGAGGGGAAGAGCTTCTTCAGAGGGGTCTGGAGAAAGAGAGAGAGAATGGAGCCAGAGCAGCATCCCCAGGAAGGCCGTTGCTGTAACTGCCACCCCAGGTTCCGTCCCCAAGGCTGGACCCTCACCGGCAGGGTCTGCCCCACGGTGCTATGCGCCAGGGCCCGGATGTTGGCAGTCTTCTCCTTACCTGCTCCACCAGCGTCTGCACCTCCGTGAGGTTGTCTAGGAGAGGGGAAGGGCGCCAGAGAAAGCTGTTCTTCCTGTTCCCTGCGGTCCAGTCAAGACACGCGCCCCTCTCCCTCCCTCGGAGCAGGTGCTTTAAGATCCAGAAAAATGACAGCTCCCCCGAGTCACTCCCCTGCCTCTGTCTGCTCACCCCACTGCTCCGGGCTTCCCTCTCACCATCCAGGGTGAAAATGAAGACCACAGTGTCGATTTCTGTGAGGGATGGCAAGATGGAAGTCAGGGAGTCCTCTTGGGAGAAGGAGAACTGGGGACCCTGGGCACGAGAAGAAATGCCTATTCAAATAAGACACTCTGGACATGGAATGAGGAACCCCCATGGGCTGGGGATGGGGGTAGGAAATCGGTTTGCATTCAGGAGGAGCCAGGAAGAAAGTCTGGACTGGGGTCCC
>NW_019154119.1:2077019-2080692 GCF_002288905.1 Enhydra lutris kenyoni | reverse complement strand
TCAGGACACGAGAGGAGATACGGCAGTGAGAAAAGATCAGGGATCAGAGAAAGATGCACACGGCCAAGCACAGGTGCGAACCAACGGAAAAGTTACCGCACCCTCCAGCACGCGGACCTGCTCCCCTCACCGTGTTAAGGAGTCCTGTGGAGTCTCCACTGTTCTCAGGACAGTCCCCCACCCACGCCACCTCCCCACTCCTAACACGTTTCCACACACCGGTGCTGGCTTGCTTCGTCAGGGCAGCGATCTTCGGGCTTTGGCTCTATGTCACCTGATGAGCCCGCTCTAATGTCCGCAGGATTTCCACAAGGCACCTGGGAGAAAGGCCACCAGCTCCCGGGGTAGGCCCAGGGCCCCCTCTAGATAGCATGGGTACCCACCCCTGCCCAGGGGAAGGCACAATTCCCTGAAAACTAAGTTCTGCTGGTCCCTAGTGGAGGTGCGGTGAGTACTGTCAGAACGCATGACAGGACAGAAAGGACTTCAATGAGCAGAACACAAAGATCCAACAGAGGCCGAAGGATATGAAGAGAGCGGTGAGAGGAGGATGGGATCGGAGTGGACGAGGAAGTAAGTGGGGATTCTGGGAGCCAGGCCAGAGACACAGGCCCCCAGCAGAAGGAGTTCTTCCTGCAGACCTGGACCCCAAGCCAAAGACTCTCTGAAACTAGGTGAGCTCTTGTGTCCCAGGTGGGCTCAGGGATTAGGTGTCCCAGGTGGGCACAGAGATCAGTGGGACCCGAGGAGCCCAGGGTCCACTGGAAACGAAGTGAGACTTTGTGTGCTAAGAAACCCAGGCCAGCTCTTTTCCCACGGCCCAGGGTGGGGTTGGGGTGGTGGTACTGGGCCTCCATCTTGCTGCCATTAACCCGTCTGTCTCTGCATCTGCACTTGCCATCCCCCAGCCCGTACTGACCCCCTCCCTGCCTTACTCTGATAGTGCTCTCCTACCTCTGAGAGGCTGCGATGCCACGGTCCACAGTCTTATGGGCGGCCAGTAGCAAGGTTTCCAGCAGGATCTTGGTCGAGCTTCCACGTTTCATCCTTCATCCGGGAGGAGCCACTGAGGCCCTCAGGCTAAGGAGGTGATGACACCCGGGAGAGGTTGGGAGAGGAAGGAGGATCCTGTTGTTCATGAATTAGTGGCTGCTGGGCATGCACTCTGGTTAGAGGCCCCTGGCACAGAGTCTGGTTAGTGATTCCTGGGCATGCGCTCTGGTTAGAGGCCACTGGGCCTGCATTCAGCAGGACTGGGGGTGCCCAGTGAGCTATGAGGAGGGCTGGGTTGTGAGCTTCACTGAGACAAGCAGAAAGAGGGTAAGGGCCACCTCTGGTCATTTCCATGGCACATTCAGGTCTCTAAGGAGGAGGCCACAGTGACTGAGTGTCCCATTAGCAGGAAATAAGTGTTTTTTGCAGAGGGTTTTGTTTTGTTTTGTTTTTTCAAGAAGTTTCTTCCAACCCAACACTCCACTTTTTTAATGGCAGTTCGTCAATGCAAACATCACATTTCAGGTCCTTTGGACAGATCAATGAAGCAGCCATTGTAATGGACAGGGATGTAACATGACACACCAAGCATAAAGAGATTATTGCAAAGAGAATGATCAAATTGGTGTCTGAGAAAGATTAAAAGTAGACAACTGCAGATGGGAGGAGAGACGAGCGCCTGAGAGCTGAAAAATACGGACCTGACACAGGGCAGCTGCCTTCCCATCTCACAGAAGGAAGAGCAAGGAAAATGTCACACATGGGTCCATCCCTGGCAGAGAGGCCCAGGGGCAGGGACTCGGTTCAGGGCCTTGTCAAGTCAAAGTGAGGGTAGACCACACTGGAGAGAAAGAGGAGCACAGAGGCTTGGAAGGTCCAACCAGTTTTAGAGAGGATTAGAAAGGCAGAAGAATGAAACTGCAACCCATTGTTTTAAAGCCCGCCTTTGAAAGAAAATGTAAGAGAAACAGAAAGCAATTCACCCTTCCATTCAATCCTCTCTACTCACAGATGCAAAAGACGTTTTTCAAAAGGGAAACCTGCCCTAGATGGGTTAGCTGTTTAATGATGACGGATTTAGCAGACAGGGTCAGGACGGAAATACAACATCTTAAGGTGAAGGAGGAAATGGAAAAATAGGATTTGCTTTACGACATTTTAGTTGACACACTACGCCAGGAATTCAGACAAGATGTAACAAGATCGGACGCATCCAGGAGGCGGCAAGCATTCCCTAGGTGAGGGTAGGGAGGATCCTACCCCAACAGCAGGATTGAGCACGAAAGCTTCCTGTTTCCCTTGTAGCTTCTGCATGCGCTCTGCTATTTGTCAGAATGTGGAACTCCAGTCTTCTATGGGGTCATTTCTGGGGCCCACAGAGAGAGAGACGTGGGGAGATGGTGAGAATCTAAAGGAAGGACCTCAGATGAGAGTCGGGATCAAAGACCACATTGGGATTGGGCTCTAACGTCAACATTCTCCTAGAGATGTGCTTTGGAGCTCATAGGGGCACCGTGTCCCTGAACCCCAAGGAAAAGGGTCAGTAAAATATTCAGCAATTTAATCCCAGAGCAAAGCCAACACTCAAGTTTAAAGCTTCAGCCCGAGACCAGAACTTTCTTATGTCCTGGTCCTTGCCCATGTCCTGCTGCCATGGCCATAATACCCACAACTCTCTGTAGGCCCCTGAAGGAGTGCCTATCATCAGAATGTCAAAACTGCCACTTCATTTTCAGTCTTAAGGTCCATCAGAAGCCCTTCCCATTCCTGGAAATATATTCTGGCCATCTCCCCAAAGAGTGAACCCCTCACCACCTGAGGGAGGGACAACCGCTCCTGCCGAAGGAGCACAGCTACAAGGCATGAAGCGTAGCATCCAACAGTTGGCAAACATTTCTCGAATAAATTAACCACGAACAAAACAATGTGCTAAGGGGACGAGAGAACATCAGGCTTGTTACCTGCTTAGGTGCAATCATGGAATCTCAAAGAATGGGGATCTTCTGTAGTTGACCTCTACTGGTCAACTCTGCTAGGGGATACCCGGCCAATGACCCACTGTGGCAGGAGCTCAGAGAGTTACCTCTGTATAAGGCCTCCCTAACCTCCCCTCATCATCCCACCCCTGCAAAATGTCTACCCCTTCTTTAACTAAGTTGGTATTTTTTCATTTGTATTTCCTCGAGGGCAAGCAAATTTCACATATTGCACGCCCATTTTATAAAAGTGTTTCCTGTCATTTGTCCTCCAACTACTTTGGAAAGTCCCTAGAGACCTAAACAGAGCCCAGAGCCAGGGTTCATTGTGCAGTTTAACACTGAGATCCCCAAACTTGGCTAGTCATCAACATCGCCTGAGGAGTTTGGGTTGGTGTTTTTTTGTTTGTTTGTTTTTTGTTTTTTTAAACTACCCATTTCTGGATACCACGCCCACCCTGAGAGTCAGTTTCAGGAGTTCTGGAGTGGAGCCCAAAAACCTGTATTTTTAAAATGCTTCCCAGACAACTCTGAAGAGCGGCCAAGTTTGGGAGCCATTGATTTAAGGAACAACTGGAAGATCTCCACGCCCACATGGTTTGAAATCCGTCATTTCACTTAGTCACAGGGCCGGAAATTAGCGTCCACTGCAGCACATACATTTTTGGTGAAGGAGAGTCCTCCATTAAAAGGAGCAGGGTTAA
>NW_019154119.1:2074307-2075310 GCF_002288905.1 Enhydra lutris kenyoni | reverse complement strand
CCTATCGTTGTAGCATGAAGTGGCCATAGATCTTATGTAAACACAAATGGCTCTGTCTCAATAAAACTTTATTTACAAAAATGGGCAGCGGCATGACTGGCCAGTGTGGTTTGCTGACCCTGGGACTAGTCCATCTACCTTAGTTGTTGACTGGGCTAATACACAGGTATTCTGGAATAGGATCCTTTCTCTGTCATTCCACATTCATGCAGCTGGGTCTCAATTAGTGAGAGTAAAATCAAAATTCCTTGTGTGAACCCTTTCTGTTTTCTAGTACCCACTTCGTCAATCTATTTTCCATGCTATTCTGCCCCTGCCCCCCTCCTCCCTGTAGAATGGATCCCCCCAGGCTGTCTTCACACTCACAGAGAGTCCCACCGAAATGCCAATGGCAATCACCCTCTTCTTCCCAGCGGCCACCTAGGAGAGGAGGGTGGGTGAGACAGTGCCACCAGGATTCTAGAATACAGACCTATTGCATGGAGATATCAGGGTCAGGACTGGGGAAGAGAATGAGCTTTGGCTGGATGGGGACTTTTGTGTCCTCGTGAGAAGGAACAGACAGAGATGTCTGGTCGACTATCAGGGGAAAACACAGACTTTCTTCAGTTCTTCAATCCCATGCAGGGCACTGTCTTCTGTCCCCTCCCTAGATGCCACCACAGACCTAAGAGGACAGACTCAAAGTCAGTGGCACTGGTTTGAAAGCAGAAGATTAGGGTATACTAGGGAAGAAAAGGGAATGCTTTAAGAGAAGGGAATGATGGGAAAGATATCATTGACTGAACACCTACTATTTGCTAAACACCATGATAGACGCTTTCTAGGGCTAAAAAGTCCAATACCTACAAGGGCCAGTTAGGTGACATGAGTTTGTGAAGTGGGCCAAGGATAAGGCAATAAGAAATGATGGGGGGCGCCTGGGTGGCTCAGTGGGTTGGGCCGCTGCCTTCGGCTCAGGTCATGGTCTCAGGGTCCTGGGATCGAGTCCCGCATCGGGCTC
>NW_019154119.1:2073064-2074207 GCF_002288905.1 Enhydra lutris kenyoni | reverse complement strand
GTGGCGCCTGGGTGGCTCAGTGGGTTGGGCCGCTGCCTTCGGCTCAGGTCATGGTCTCAGGGTCCTGGGATCGAGTCCCGCATCGGGCTCTCTGCTCAGCAGGGAGCCTGCTTCCCTCTCTCTCTCTGCCTGCCTCTCTGTCTACTTGTGATCTCTCTCTGTCAAATAAATAAATAAAATCTTAAAAAAAAAAAAATGATGGGGACCAAAGCAAACTGGGCACGATCTCCACATGAAAGCCTTAAAATTCTATTTCTAGAAAACACTATCCAGGCCAAAGAAAATATCCATGGGCCAACTTGGCTTACCTATCACTGCCTGCAATGAGGTAGGTGTAAAGAGGTTTCTGTCCTAGACCTTTCATCAGCTGGTTGAAGGAGACCTGTCAGGGGGGAAGGACGTGAGGTAGTGATGAAAGTGAAGGGAGCGGTTACCTTGGATTTTGACAACTAGTATGAGGATTCCCTCAGGCCAGCACTTAAGCCAGTCCTTCTTGGAATTGGGCACTTCGAAAGCTACTTGAAGATGACAGCTTGGGGTGCATGGGATGTAGACACACGTGCAATAGACGGAGTGGGGCCCAGGTGGGTTCCAAAGATACGGGGGTTCCGTGGTGAGATCTAACTTTGAGAAGAGAGGGAGCCAGGCCTCAAGAGGGCCACCTAGGAGCTTAGCTATGATGAGCTTTATGGTCCTGAGGGTTATACCGAGAAAGCAGAGGAAGGAAAATCGGGGATTAGGGTACTCACCGACATGAGAAACGCCATCCTGCCAGAGTTGCCCCCTCCACTCAGCACCACCAGCGCCCCCTCAGGTTCCTGAGAAAGAAAAATTGCCTGTGTCGCCAGGGTCTAGCTCATAGCTCAGGTTGTGGGAAGCACATTCCTTCTTTGTCAGCAATAGAACGACACCTGGGGAGACTCCTTAACCCTCCTTTTACCACAAAAGGGAACAGAAAGATGCCTGGATTTGAGAATGAAACTTCAGTCTGACTCCCAACTCTGGCTTAGCTACTTACTCAAACTCTTACTCATTCAAGAAAGGACTGAGAGCAGCTTTGTCATCCACCAATCACTCAATAAAAAACAGCGCTACGCAGCAATTATTAGCTGGATATATTTGGGCAAGCTACTGTGATTATCC